>NC_068356.1:153930369-154010369 GCF_020536995.1 Dreissena polymorpha | reverse complement strand
GTTGTCCCAGATTAGCCTGTGTAGTCAACACAATCTAATTGGGGTTGACACATACCAATAAACTTTATTTTTGATTTAGAAAGAGACTTCATGTACACACAAAAAACACAACATAACAGCGGAAAAAAATGGGAAAACTTTGCTTCATGCATGGGCTTCAAGTGTTGTCTTAGATTAGGCTTATCAGGGAAGACACATTCCACCTAAAATAGATCTTTATTTAGAACAGATATCCTTCAAATGAAAAATACAATAAAAGTGGAGTCTCGTCCCTGAATAGCCTGTGTGAACTGCACAGGCTAATCTGGGCTGACACTTAACACACGTGTATTAAACCCAGTTTTTCCAGATTGTTGCCAAAACGATCACCTGTAGAGCAACTTTGAATTTCAAGTCTACAACTTTCGTGAATTTTCTATTTAAATAAATTTCCAGGTGTTTAACTTTTCCATAAATGGCTTTGTAGCTACTTGCCCTTGTTCTTGCATTTGCATATCTTTACTACAACAAGGGTGAGGGCATGTAAGAATTGTCAAGTGTTTTTTTTCTTCAGGATGACACTTTGAAGCAACAGATGAACTCATTCCTGCTGTCCACACAAAGCCAGAATGAGATTGCTTCCCTTGACAATAAGGTAAACTTGAGTTTGTCTCCCTTGGCATAAAGGTAAATTTGAGATTGTCTCCCTGGAAAATAAGGTAAACTTGTGATTGCCCCCCCCCCCCCCTCCCCCCGTGTCAATAAGGTAAACGTAAGATTCTCACCATTGGCAATAAGATAAACTTGAGATTGCCTCCATTTACAGTAAGGTTTACTTGAGATTGCCTCCATTGGCAGTAAGGTTTACTTTAGATTGCCTTAATGGACAATAAGGTAAACTTGAGATTGCTTCCATTTACAGTAAGGTTTACTTGGGAATGCCTCCATTTACAGTAAGGTTTACTTGAGATTGCCTCCATTGACAGTTAGGTTTACTTAAGATTGCCTCAATGGACAATAAAGGTTTAGTTTAGATTGCCTCAATGGACAATAAGGTAAACTTCAGATTGCCTTCCTTGAAATTAAGTTAAACACGAGTTCACCTCCGTTGCCATTAAAGTGTCGAACATTTCCTTACTTCCCCCAAACCATGATTCCTGTTTTCAGATCCACGAGACTGTGGAGACCATCAACCAGTTGAAGACAAACCGTGAGTTCTTCCTGAGCTTCTCCAAGGACCCACAGGAGTTCATCAACAACTGGCTCATCTCTCAGACCCGTGACCTCAAGGTGAGTTCATCAACTACTGGCTTTTCTCTCAGACCCGTGACCTCAAGGTGAGTTAATCAACTACTGGCTGATATTTCAGACCCGTTACCTCAAGGTGAGTCAGACCTGTGCCCTTAATGTCAGTGTCCTCAAGATGTCAATCTTGCATCATTTGTCCGCGGTGGTGCAGTATGCGGTTACCATGCAACTTTCATTCATTCTAAATAAAACTTTGGTAGAAAGTTTATCTGGATGATAACTAGGCTGATTTAAAATCTGGGGCAATTGCATATACAAACCAGGTTACAAGGTCCAATCTTGGGAAAACCTTGACTCCTTCCCTGAGGTGTTTTCCATGATGACACCCCTGTATTGCTTGGTATATTTTAAGAGTTGATGATAATCTTTTGGAGGTTCTTTGTGTTTCAGACGATGACAGATGTTGCAGGCAACCCAGAGGAGGAGAGGCACGCCCAGTACTACATGAGACCGTGGTCCCAGGAGGCTGTGTGCAGATACTTCTACAGCAAGGTCAGTACCAAGTGTACACCTAGTAATCTAAGACTGAATTGCCCAGTGTACACTTAGTAATCTAGGAGTGAAGTACCCAGTGTACACATAGTAATCTAGGAGTGAAGTACCCAGTGTACACTTAGTAATCTAGGAGTGAAGTACCCAGTGTACACTTAGTAATCTAGGAGTGAAGTACCCAGTGTACACTTAGTAGTATAGGACTGAAGTACCCAGTGTACACTTAGTAGTAAATGACTGAAGTACCCAGTGTACACTTAGTAATCTTGGACTTAAGTACCCAGTGTACACCTAGTAATCTAGGACTGAAGTACCCAGTGTACACTTAGTAATCTAGGACTGAATTGCCCAGTGTATACTTAGTAATCTTGGACTGAAGTACCCAGTGTACACCTAGTAATCTATGAGTGAAGTACCCAGTGTACACTTAGTAATCTAGGACTGAAGTACCCAGTATCCACCTAGTAATCTAAGACTGAATTGCCCAGTGTACACTTAGTAATCTAGGAGTGAAGTACCCAGTGTACACTTAGTAATCTAGGAGTGAAGTACCCAGTGTACACTTAGTAGTATAGGACTGAAGTACCCAGTGTACACTTAGTAGTAAATGACTGAAGTACCCAGTGTACACTTAGTAATCTTGGACTGAAGTACCCAGTGTACACCTAGTAATCTAAGACTGAATTGCCCAGTGTACACTTAGTAATCTAGGAGTGAAGTACCCAGTGTACACCTAGTAATCTAAGACTGAATTGCCCAGTGTACACTTAGTAATCTAGGAGTGAAGTACCCAGTGTACACTTAGTAATCTAGGAGTGAAGTACCCAGTGTACACTTAGTAATCTAGGAGTGAATTACCCAGTGTACACTTAGTAATCTAGGAGTGAAGTACCCAGTGTACACTTAGTAATCTAGGAGTGAAGTACCCAGTGTACACTTAGTAATCTAGGAGTGAAGTACCCAGTGTACACCTTAGTAATCTAGGACTGAATTCAATTAAGACCTTTTGCATAAAGAAGGACACCATTTCATATGTTTCCTAGGAAGAATAAGTACATTGTGACTTGGGAAATTGTTTGAATCATACAAAGGCTGTCACATCTGTTTTGTGTTCAAATGTTTGCTTGGTGACCTCTTAACAAGCTTTAGAGGTTAATTTACCTGGTGTGCATAAAAAGCGTTTATTTTTGTGTATCTGTTTCCTTGGAAGAACCAGTACTCAATGTCTTAGGAGATGCCCCAGCAAAACCTTAATGAATGTTTATGAACAGACCATGCACAACAAATGGGCAGATTGTGTGCATGAAATGAAATATAAGTTGATGAACCAAAGTTTCATAAATATGTTGCACATATTTTATCAAGAACTACATGCTTGGTTGATGGAACACTTCTGTTCATGGACCATTTTACGAGTTCATGAACAATTTATGAACTAATAGACAATTGATCACAAGGATAGCTCCTTAAGTAGAGTTCAAACTACATGTATGTACCCCCTTAAGTACAGATCAAACTGGGATGCTTCTTAAGTAGAGATCAAACTAGGATGCTTCTTAAGTAGAGATCAAACTGGGATGCTTCTTAAGTAGAGATCAAACTGGGATGCTTCTTAAGTAGAGATCAAACTAGGATGCTTCTTAAGTAGAGATCAAACTGGGATGCTTCTTAAGTAGAGATCAAACTGGGATGCTTCTTAAGTAGAGATCAAACTGGGATGCTTCTTAAGTAGAGATCAAACTGGGATGATTCTTAAGTAGAGATCAAACTGGGATGCTTCTTAAGTAGAGATCGAACTGGGATGCTTCTTAAGTAGAGATCTTACTGGGAACCTCCAAGTTTCAAGGCAGATTTTTGATACTACCTTAACTTTATCACAAAGTGTTTGGATTCGTAATTATACCAGATAATATTGGCATTTCCCCTAAAAACATATTTTAAAATACTATTAATGATACTTTTACTGTATTAGATGTGCTTGTAGTTTCTTGTAAGTATAGTTTTCGAAAGATAGAGGATAAAATGGACACAAATCAGTATCAGTATCAACATTGTTAAAACTTAATAGCCAACCATCAATAGAGCAATAGTTGAATATAAATATTCATAAACAATATGAAAAGCCAAGGCGTTTTTAAAAGATATGACAATTGATCTCTTCATGTGATTGTTACCCAGGTTCAGCAACGACGAATGGAATTGGAACAAGCCCTTGGCATCAGGAACACCTAGATGTGGACCTGCTTTACTTGACCTTGACACTCGGTGCTGAGCATATGGGTGTCCACCTTACAAAGAGCTCACACTTAGGCCTCGGTCTGGGAAAACAGGGTTTAATGCATGTGCTAAAAATGTCGTCTCTGATCAGTCTATGCGGACTGCACAGGCTAATCTGCAACGACACTTTACACACATGCATTAAGCCCAGTTTTCTCAGAACGCGACTTATTAAATCTTGATTGGCTGCCCAACATGACACTTAAGACTTCGTGAAAATTTAGCATATCTTGGCAGAATGTTGACCATAAGAAGATGATCTCCATGAATACATTATCATTATTACGGGAGACTGCCTGTATTATTATTATCATGTGTGAAGGTTTTTTAGGACTTTTGCTTTAAATCTTATGCTCTGACATTAAATAGTACTGTTTTATTGTGACACTTAAAAAGTACTGCTATTTTGTGACATGTGAATAGTGGTGTTATTTTGTGACACTTGATTAGTACATTTATAGTGTGACACTTAAATAGTAGTGTTAATGATTTGCGATACTTGGTAACTTTTGAAACTTGTTATTTCAACAATTCACTATTGTGTTCCTTTGGATTTTGTGACATGACTAAATAAATGTATTGTATGATGTATTTCGATGTTGTAAATGGTAAAATAAACTAGTTTACCTTTGTTGCGCTTACATGTAATGTTTTCTTTTGTTTGCCATATGGAAGACAATATAAAAATAAATATAATATATATAAATATAAATGCATGTATTGAGGTACAGCGTTTGACACATAACAACACACTGAGTGCATTTGCCCACCGTTAATATCAAAGATGCATGTGCTTCAGCTATACAAGGGAATTTCAAAATACCTATTGTCGATTAGTCTTCATGTCAAAAGAAGAAACACAATTATTATTTATTAACATTTAAGTTTAGTAGAAAACTGGTCGAGAGGAACCTTCTTATGCCCCCGGTAGGGTGGCATATAGCAGTTGAACTGTCAGTCTGTCTATGTGTCTGTCCGAAAACTTTAAAATTGGCCATAACTTTTGCAATATTGAAGATAGCAACTTGATATTTGGCTTGCATGTGTATCTCATGAAGCTGCACATTTTGAGTGGTGAAAAGTAAAGGTAATCCTTCAAGGTCAAAGGTCAAAAAACAAAATCCAAGGGAAGTATCAAGCTTTATAGGGAGATAATTTCTATTTTATATCATTTGGCAGGTACAGATCAATTTCACAAGGGTAGTAATTTTTTTTAAAGGATATAATAAAAACAAATTTTAAGGTAAAGGTCATCCTTCAAGGTAAAAAGTCAAAAATTAAAATCCAAGGGAAGTATTCAGCTATATAAGGGAGGTAATTTCTAAACCTGCCAAATGATATATTGAAATTTTATTTCAAAGCGGGGCAATAGGGGGCATTGTGTTTGTGACGAACACATCTCTTGTAATTATGTGTAAGGCTGTTTACTAGGTCATGTCTAATAGGTACCTATTAGTCAAAGATTGTTTCAACTTGGTAAGTAATCAGGGCCACTACTCACCAAACAATTAAATTTGAACTATTACAGAATTGCTTTACTTTTGAGTCAAACTTGGCATTAACCACCTCCATGTACATCTGTCTTCATTTTCGAACACAGCAGAGCTAATATTAAAACAAATGTTCTGACAAAGTGCCACAACGATTGGTGGTCATATTTTTCGACCAAACGACATAACCTCTTACCTGAGACATTAGATTTTCTGGTAATGAAGATTTGACAATAAATGTGACATTTAGAGAGTTAAGAAGTTTTTTCTTTAAGTTGACTAAGCTCCCTTATTTTTGAACTTTTGAACTTGTCCAAGCGATTATTGGGACAAATGTTATGTTAAAGTTTCATTAAGATTGGAATATTATTGTGGCCTCTAGAGTGTTAACAAGGTAAATTTTGCGGACAGACAAAAAACAAACAAGGTGAGCTTATAAGGAGATTTACTTGCCAACAAGAAATATTCTTGAAAAGGATAGTTGGCGTATATCTTGACTTTGTAATGAAGGTAGAACATTGACATTTCTAAAATGTTCTGTATTAAAAACAAAGTTTTAAGAATTGTTGTGTTCTTTTTTCACTTAATATTAGCATATACGTCGCATGAAATATTTAATATGAAGTGGACATATACTTAACCACATAATAGTGTTTGTAGATACAATTTCTCTACGCGAGGCCGTCTCATATATGTCCTCATATGGTTTGTTATGAATTTATTTCCTAGTCATCAAAACATATGGTATGTTAATTGTTTATTAAGACGCATTTTTCTTTCCACACATTCAAATCACACTGTTACATCGGCATGAAGCGAACATTTGTCTTATGGCATATGCACTTGAGCAGTCTGGTCAGGGACAACACTTTCCGCTACAAAACAGAACGCAAGGATTCCCAGTATCTCCAGAGTAGTCTATTTAATATGCATATCATGACAAAACAACATGGATGTGCAGGCGGGGCTGGAGCAACGCTGGCAGCATATTGTATAAGACAATTTCAGAGTGATGTGGGTCTTTAAACATCTGATTGCATCGTGTAAATGGAACATCAAACCACCATACTTTGTGATAGAAAATTGAAGTCACATTGTGTTATTCATAGCAAACTGGCAAATGTCGCTGGCATATTCTGGCTTGCACACATAACACATGTGTTGCTAGATAACTAAACAATTTCCTTTCTATCGAGGACACTATACTTTTTCGGTAGTTTAGTCTCACAATACAAGACAAATAACATTTACTGATAGGGTTTCATTCATTTATTTCTGTAGAATTCGTGTTATTTGATATCTTGAAATCAATACTGTGTTCTAAACATAAGACATTTATCAATAGTACATTCCGTCTTCCCTGACGATTTACTGATCCAGCTCTGACCCTGAAAGTCTTGGGGATGGAATTTGCTGGTAATCTTCCTACACTGAAGTGTTACATCCTATACTCAAAGACGCGGCGATGTTGCAAATGTATGGTGTGCTTATGCTCAAATCAGCCAATGGCATAAATGAAGTGTATACATTCTGATCTGCTGGCGTTATGTAAAAGGTCATTTAAGGTGAAAAGTTGGGTTTAACAGCTACACCAAAGAAAATATTTGGAGTTCATCCTGACCTTAGAATAAAGATAAAAAAATTACTTTTCTTAATAATTTAGTTTAAAACAAAGATTTTATTGTTGTTGGTGTATAGTGTTTTTACCTGTAAGTCGCATATCCACCTCATGAAATCTTTTATTAATTGCATGTATATTCAAACCACAAAATAATGTTCGTAGATAAAACTTATGAGATCACCTCACATGTGTATTTACATGACTTATTACCAGTTTATTTCTTCACCATAGAAATATATAGTATGTTTATATTTGATAAACATGCAGTTTCCCTTCGGCACATTCAAAAACTTTTAGAGTCGCGTCGTGCGAAAATGAGACTCATCGCGTTTCGGCCAGCGTAGCTCTAGCCCAGTCTGGTTAGGGGCAACGCTGTCCTCTATAAAAAAAAATCATGCAAGGTTTCATGGTCTCATTAAGTATCTCCTGACCAGATTGCGATATGTGCAGGCTGGACAATAGCTTCACTGGCTGCATATAGCATGAGACCCATTTTAGCGTAATGAGAGTTAAAAAAACAATCTTATTGCGTCTTGTAAATGAAACATCTAAGCACAATACTTTTCGATAGGGAATTGAAGTAAAACTGTGTTATAAATAAAAAACTTGCAAATTTCGGCCAGCCTATTCAGGCTTTTAGGAACGATTTCCAGGCATGCTGACAGAGTACGGCAAACATTTGTGGATAGATCAATAAATGATTTCCCTCTTATCATGACACTTAACAATTTCGGTAGCGTTGGTTTTCTTATCACTAACAAAATACTGTGTTATCAACGTTTTTCGATAGTCCATAATGTCTTCACCTCACAATTTAGTAACCAAGTGCAGAGCATGAAATTCTGGGAGATGGATTTTAATACGCAACTGGTTAAAAAATTGTGTCTTAGTGTTGTATGAACATGCAGAGAGTAGTCCCGAATGCATTACACTGAATAATTTTACATCCTATACGCTGTACCCAGACGCAGTGATGTAGCCACAGGTCTGGGTGAATTTCTCTCAAATCAGCCAATGAAATATTCGAATTTATTCATTCGGGTCTGCTGGCGTTATATAAGGGTTATTTAAAGCGAAAAGCTGGGTTAAACAGCTACGCCAAAAAAAACATACAATGGTTGACATTACAAATGCACGAGTTATCATTATATTTTGTTAAAACTTTATTGCACATTTCACAAGTTAAATTACGACGAAAGCATATGTACTCGTGTCACAGGAATATTTGCAAATTGACAAAAAAAGTCAATTGACCTAACTGACAAAACATATAAACAATAAATATCTATAAACCCATTTATTAACTTAAAGGTCATTTGTTTGTTTCGTGAATTTTAGCCACAAAGATGCTCTCAACATGAACACCATAGCTGATACAGGCTCTAGAGTTGATAAGAGATCTTTATTATCAGACCTGGCATAATTGACTTAAAGAAAACTAAGGACATTTCAAATATGTTTATTTTCAGAGGCGTAGAAAGCGTCAACCACAAGCTTGGGCGAGCTGTTCATATTTCTGAGCGGAGACAATAAGCTTTTCTGTAATCACCACTTTCATGGTATTCGATGACGCTCGATTACATGAGTTTGATTTTGATTCATATACATGCCTCGCTCTTGAAAAACGGGGCTTTATGAAGTCTGCACAGGCATGATTACAACACATGCAGTACAAAATTAAATACACAATTACAACAACTAATGGTACAACCATCTACACAATGCACTGAAATGATAAGAGCCTGTGTTCACTTGTGAGACATTTTAAACAATTCCTGATTCATCCAGACGGCAATTTAAGTTCATGAGAAAAATAAAATGAAAAATGCAAAGCTTTGTGCGTTAATTGTCGATATTCTCTTGTATGATACTTGAAATTCTCAAAATCAATACTTCACAAAAATGACAGTTTTTAACTGATGTTAATTCTATTCCCCTGCAAATTTACTGTATTATCATTATCAATCATGGGACATTAATGTTCATTGATTTCATGGGTAGACTAATCCACAAATTTAACACAAAAACATCAGAAAATGAATGAATCTCAGGGCTTTTTTTCCTTCTGTGAGAATGGCCGTTTTTTGGGAAAATCGCGACTAAAATTTTCACAATTTTGGGAAAATCACAACTAAAATTTTCACAATTTTGGGAAAATAGCAACTAAATTTTCAAAATTTAAAGAAGTTTGCGACTCAAATTTTTACAATTTAAAGAAATTCTTGACTCAAAGTTTTCACAATTTTTGAAAGTTTGTGACTCATTTTTTCACATTTTTTAACAGTTCACAATTCATTTTTTCACAATGGGGTAGATGGGGGGGGGGAGGGGGGGTAAAGGCCGCTTCACAAAAACAGGAAAAAAAGCCCTGACTCTTATTCCTCTTTGTTTAAAAAAATCAGAAATCCTCGAACTCGCGTGTCCATGAAAAAGTCATTTTTTTAAATACCATAAATATTTCAAGGTGACAAATATAAATGATTTCACAGTATTCACTAATTTATAAATAAGATTGCTTCTCCAGTTGTGTGATCTGTTGCTGATCAGGTGTCATAATGATGACCCTGTCTACGTCCTGACCTCTAGACAGGCCTCCAGGCCAGGCTACCTCACTTGTCACCATGAAAACGCCCTATGGAGGTCAGAAGGGGTCAGCAGGCAGACGGACGGACGGACTAAGGTCACTAAAGAAGCCGTGTTGAAGACCTTCCTCTGCTGACAAACGACCGCTAGGGTTACACACCAGTAGTCTCTGAAGTAAACAGAATAGAAAATAAGGTTACACAAAAATAATTTCTTTAAAAAATTGTCTAAATAACTTGGAAAACACTGTTATACAAAATAATTTCTGAAAAAAAGTTCTCTAAAGTGAATAGAAAACACTGTAACCTAAAAATAATTTCTGAAAAAAGTTTGTCAAGCGTCCTTTTAAGTTAATACCGGTATATGTATTAGTCGAATGGTTTGTCATATACCTGTCACACCACAAATGAAGCACTTCAAACACTACTTTCAACATGCTTTTTTAGGGGTTCAATTTGAGTAAGATCTGAACAACCGTCATGACATATCTTGGTTTCAAGACTTCCAGTACCAAAAGATTTAGGATTTCAAAATATCTAACATAAACATAAAATCCTATTAACCATCGTACAAAATCTTACAGTAATCCAAAAATCTCAGTCCCAGTAGCCAACAAATGTTAGTTTCCAGTTATGTTTGCTTATTCACAATATTTGGATCCAGTAACGCTCCATTCTTCATTGTGGTATGTGTTAATGTACCCTGGTAATGGAAAATAAACTAAAATGAACCCAGGAATTCTTAATCGAAATTGGTCCTTGTCAGCTTTTTTTTTTCAAATAAAATATGTGCATATTTATGTCAATATTTGAAAAATGGCCTCTATATTATCGAAACCGATACTGAGAAAAATAATGTTGTGGCAGTTTTTGTTCAAAGAGAATTTTGTTTTGTATTCTGTAGCGCGTTTAACGTCATCCGATTTTGTGCGGGAATAAAAGTTGGCTAAAGTACGTTTTAGAATATTTTGTTCTTACCCAGGTACATTTCAGTAGTTCTCCAGCCGACAATGGCCAATCAAGCCCCAGTAACCAATAAATATTTGTTCCCTCTGATTACAGATCTTTCTCTCTTGTTACCCAATAATCTTGGTTTCAGGTTACCAATAATTATTGGTTCCCAGGAGCAGCAAATCTTGTTTCTCAGTAAACCACCAATTTTAATGTTGATTCCCAGTAACACACAAATCTTAGTTTCCAGTACCCCAAAAATCTAGGTTTCAAGTGACCCCAAAAGCCTTGTTGCTATGCAACTGACAAATCATGGTTTCCAGTAACACACAAATCTTTATCTTGGTCCCCAGAATACCATAAATTATTATTCACAGAAACCAAATAACTTAAGATACCAGTATCTGAAAAGTCTAAATTGGTTTTAACTATCGTACAAATTTTGGTTACATGTAACAAACAAGTCTGAGTTTCATTAACCAACAAACATTGGTTCCTAGTGCCTAGCAAGTCTGAATTTAAACTAGCCAAGAAATCTTGGTTTCAAGTAACCAACAAGTCTTAGTTTAAAGGGGCCTTTTCACAGATTTTGGCATGTTTTGAAGTGTGTCATTAAATGCTTTATATTGATGAATGTAAACAATAAATTTTAAAAGCTCCAGTAAAAAATCAAAAATAAATTTAAAAAAAGAAAAAAAAAGGAGACCACATCAGGGCTCGTACCAGTGGCCCCCGTAATCCTGAAGTAAAAACACATTAGCCAACTGAGCTATCCTGCCAAGCATACATAGCATGCGTAGTTTATACCTTATATAAGCAATCTTCGTAGTTTCACAAATTTAAACGACAACAAGGGACAAAATTGTCACAAAACCAGGTTTTCATTGTGAAAAAAAATCTGATAAAGGGAGACAACTCAAACTGAACTTTTGAAATGAACAAACAAAATTAACCCCCTTTGTAAGTTTGTTTGAAAATTAATATATTTTTAGTCGTGGCAACCTTGACATTGGAGATATTGACGTGATTCTTTCATGCAACGCACCGTCCCATGATGGTGAACAAATGTGCCAAATGATTTTAAAATCTCACAATAAATGACATAGTTATGGCCCAGACAAGCTCATTTATGGCCAATTTTGACCTTTGAACTCAAAGTGTGACCTTGACCTTGGAGATATGGACGTAATTATTTCGCGCGACACACCGTCCAATGATGGTGAACAAATGTGCCAAATGATTTTAAAATCTGACAATGAACAACATAGTTATGGCCCGGACAAGCTTGTTCCGCCCGCCCGCCCGCCCGCCAGCCCGCCCGCCAGCCAGCCAGCCAGCCAGCCAGCCAGCCCGCCCGCATTCGCCAATCTAATAACCAGTTTTTTCCTTCGGAAAACCTGGTTAACAACAAAACTCTCCAAATTATTCAATCATATCGCGTTGCAACGCTTTATAATTTTCAGGTTTTTAAATCGTTAAAAGATGCATATAATGGCTATATTAGACTATAGCAAATGTTCAGTAATACTGTTTCCTCACAAATATCATAACTAAACCGAAAAATTGCGAATCTGAAACAACTTTTCTCAATTTTGTCAATTTACCAAACCGTGAAAAGATCCCTTTAAACCAAGGTGCAAATCATGGTTCCCAGAAACACATGGTATCTATTTCATGGCAGCACATTAACAACACATTGCAATTCCCAGTTAGGAACTCGACAGCAGTTACCTGTAACAGATCTCTGCCTTTCACATTCAAGCGAGGAACTACTTGCTGCCACGTTGTGTTCACGTGGTACAATGGGTATTGCTGCAGCAGAAATGAGGGAAACAAATAACAAAACATGTGGCTGACACAACAAATTCTTGAAAGGACTTGTTAAAAAAATGATAATATTTTGCTAACAATATGATGTGAAAGTATCAATAAATTAAACTATAATATTTAAAACAAAAGGGCCTCCAAGGCCCTAGGTCGCTCCCCTGAGACATGTAGAAACTAATCTGTTATGTGTAGATGCTTGTAAAAGTAACTGTACTTTTTATCTGGACTGTTTGCTATGTTTTACACAGACTTTAAATGTGGTCTGCAACAGTATTAGAACAATCAAGTTTCGTCTCACCTTGTAGTCTGGGAGGTGAGAGATGTTTGGCCAAGTCTCCTCTGTAGGTGTCCCCAACAATCTGAAACAGTGCCATACATTACCATGAATTACATGCAGTTGTATACGCCCAATCTGAAACAGCTACTGTACTGTACACTACCATGTATTACACGCAGTTGTATATGCCCAATCTGAAACAGTACCATACACCACCATGTATAATACGCAGTTGTATATGTCCAATCTGAAACAGAACCATACACTTCCATGTATAACAGTTGTATACGCCCAATCTGAAACAGTACCACACACTACCATGTATTACACGCAGTTGTATAGGCCAAATCTGAAACAGTACCATACACTTCCATGAATAACACACAATTGTATAGGCCAATCTTAAACAGTACAATACATTACCATGTATTACACGCAGTTGTATAGGCCAAATCTGAAACAGTACCATAGACTACCATGTATTACTTGCACATGTATTGGCCCAATCTGTAACAGTACCATACACTACCATGTATTACACACAGATTTATAGGCCAAATCTGAAACAGTACCATACACTTCCATGTATAACACACAGTTGTATAGGCCCAATCTGAAACAGTACAATACATTACCATGTATTACACGCAGTTGTATAGGCCAAGTCTGAAACAGTACCATACACTACCATATATCACACACAGTTGTATACGCCCAATGTAAAACAGTACCGTACACTACCATGTATTACACACCCAATCTGCAATCTGTACTTTACACTACCATGTTCAGATTGGGCATATACAACTGTATGTAACATGTATATGCCAATCTGAATCCCTACCGGACACTACCATGTATTACACACAGTTGTTTACACCCAACCTGAAACAGTACTGTTCACTACCATGTATAACACACAGTTGTATAGGCCCAACCTATTACACGCAGTTGTTTAGGCCCAATCTGAACAATACTGTACACTACCATGTATCCATGTATTACAGGCAGTTGTATACGCCCAATCTGAAACAGTACCGTACATTACCATGTATTACAGGCAGTTGTAAAGGCCCAATCTGAAACAGTACCTTACACTACCATGTATTACATGCAGTTGTATACACCCAATCTGAAACAGTGCCGTACACTACCATGTATTACATGCAGTTGTATACACCCAATCTGAAACAGTACCATACACTACCATGTATTACATGCAGTTGTATACACCCAATCTGAAACAGTACCGTACACTACCATGTATTACATGCAGTTATATATTCCCAATCTGAAACAGTACCGTACACTACCATGTATTACATGCAGTATTTAAAATAAATGACTTTTTTGTGGACATATCAATAAGTAGATTTCTGATTTTGGAGAGAAAAAAAACACAAGAAATTTGTTGCATCTGGAATTTTCTGATTTGTATGTATTAATTTGTGGATCAGTCGACCACACACAAAAAACATAACAAGTAATACCCGAAGAGAAATAATGATTTTAAAAATTAAGCAACATTTCAAAAGTAAGAGGTAAGGAAGCTTTTGATGCGAATTTAAGTTGAAAAAGTTCATGTTAGATCATAATTGTAAAATGATTCATTAAACTTAAACTAAGACCTACTTGAATATCCTTTTCAGTTGGTCCTCGACATCATTCCCTGGGAAGAGGGGTCTGCCAGCGTTGGCCATCTCTGAAACACAAGGAGCCACGAATCATATTGCAAATACTATTTTAATCTTAAATATTCTTGTATTTACACGGTTCCCATTCCCTTTTGACTCATTGAATTAAATAAGCTGTTATCACAATTATATGCAAGCATAGCAGTTGAAAAGATCAATGTGGCAATGTAAATATTTGAATTTTCTTATACGATAAAGTAACGATTATCATGAGTGGATCTGTTAGTCTAGGGTATGATTAGCGCTTTTGGTGCCAGAGTTACCGGGGTCAAATACAGGGTCATACAGGAAATACATACACATATAACCAAGTCATCGTGTCATATTTAATATAATACATTACATTACATTATTTCAGACTTAAAGGACATGCATTTTTTTATTTTAGGAAAAAATCTAGGATCGTCAAAGGTACAGGGCCAATATTCACCAACTGTTTATTAGACTTTGGTCTTAAATACAAAATATTCTTAAAGAGTGTAATATACTAAAATTACTTGAAAATGCAGTCTAACATGGAAGTAAACAACAATATTTTACATCATTCCTTGTTAAGAGCAAGATGTTTATGATATAAGCACCATTTAAGCCTGGATATATGAAAACTCTGAAGTACTTGTATTGAGTCGCAGACTAGTCTTAGAATGGGTTGGTGTATAACATGGATGATTCTTAAAGGACAGGGTTGCCCATTCAGTCTGGTGACATTTCCTTACAATAAACTAAATACAAGGAATTGCTTAATGTGCTACTTGTAAGAAAGGTTTTTGAGCATAGACATCATTGTCAATAGACTATTATCAAATATATATTTAATTCAAACAGATATTTCAAACGATGTCCAGCCCCACAAGTAAAAGGTGAGGGAGTGAGGGGAGGGGGGGGGGATGAAAGGATTACAGCTGTCTGCTTTTAAGCAATAGATCTTTCTTTAGTTGAGTGAGTGTACTTTTCAAAAAATTGATTGAGCACTAGTAAAATGGCAGCCATCTCCGGTCTGATTTGCTAGTTTACTTGACTTGCAATCATTTTTTCTCCATTTTGGCGTGGAGAAAATAAGTGCGCATTATACAGGATCTCTCGCTATACTAGGTAAAGTATGGTATAGTCTACTGCCTGTTCTACCTGCAAATATACATCCAGCTGACCACATGTCAATAGAGGTTGAATACATCTTGGCACCAAACAGCACGTCTGGGGGTCTGTACCACAGCGTCACGACCTGGATCGAGGTAAATATTCACATTTTGAGGATATTTTCAATAGTTCTTGTACAAAGCAGGGGTGGCATTAACTTGCTTAAAACTGAAAGTGACCCTTTATCTGGGTAAAGATTTTTTTAATGCATAAGAATATTGTATAACCCCCAATTAGCATATGCAGTCAACACAGGCTAACCAGTGACAAAACTTTCTCCTTTAATGTTATTTCTGTAATCGTGTCATTTCTAAGCCAAAATCCAATGTAGGCGGAAAGTGTTGTCCCTGAGTAGCCATTGCGCACTGCACATGCTAATCAGGGATGACACTTAATGTATATGGGTAAAGCCCAGTCATCCCAGAACAGGGCTCAAATGTTTACATTTTGAGCCTTTTTTCAATGTTTCTTGTATAAAATCAGGACTTGCATTCATTTTTAAAACCGATACTTTTTTTATAAACTTCAAGACTTTTGACTTTGGAGGTAATTAAAAAATAATATTTTTCTATCATGGTTTGTTGTCGAATAACCCACAGAAAGGAGTATAGATGCGTAGGAATTAAATCACGAGTGCGAAGCACTTCATAAATATTTTGCAAATGACATCACTTTCATTGAAAACAACAATCGTAAAAACTTAATGACGTCACGTTTATTGATGCTACTGAAAAGCTGACATGCTATAAATGTTTTCTGAATTATGTTTCCTAACAAATAACATTCTTTGTAGACGTGGTTATGCCACTTATCACCAAATATACAATTTATTGTTTCATTACATTTATATACATGCTACATTTATTACATTTCTTTTAGAGCGGGTTTTAGCACGTGCATTTTACTGCAATATTTTCTTTATTTATTCGGAAGTATTTTCGAAACATTAAGCTCCGCCCATAAGTTATTGCAGAATAACCCACACTTGATTTCCTTCTTTGTCTATAGAAAACAAGTCGCGTGTCGTGTTAGAATGCTTAATATATGTGGAAGTTTTGACAGTGTTGCATGCAAAAAGAATTACAGGCCTGGAATTTAGCATTTAAGTCAATTTTTGTGTAAGGTCAATTCTTTTTCATGATCTTTCGATGTGGATTTAAGTCTTGCAACATCCTTTTGTGATTGATTTTAAGAATATGACAGCCCAATTCAAACAATGAAACAAATCCATTACAGTAGACTCTGCCAATACCGGACTCTCTGAATACCGGAAATCTCACGATTCCGAATGGTCGGGCCAGTCCCGTATTTTCCCCTTCTATTTCTTTGTTAAAATATGTTGAATAAACCGAGCTTTCTCAAAACCGGAAACTGAACGAATATCTCCTTGAATTTTGTCATTTTCAACGTAAATTACATTGAGTACACCGGACGGTCCTAATTCTCAAGATGCCCGAGGCGTGTAAATTACATTACCAAGTCAGCACGGTGCGTGCGGTGTCACACATTCTGCTCGCGCAATTATCGATTATCGGATTAAACATACCATACAGTTGTCAAGGCGTTACCAGGCTTTTGACGTCCGATTAAATAATGTAAAACAAACTGTGAATGTATATTATAAACATACTGTAACACCAAAAAGTGATTGACGCGATAGTTTTATTAAGCTTATGATAAACAATTTAATTACAAAATTAATGCATGCCGTTGCGACGATCACTTTCTTGTGATCTTCTTTAGACATGTGCACTGAAGCAGTGATCTCGGACTTTTTCAAGAAATCGTGAACTTCGTGCATGTGTAGGTTTTGACAAGACTTGCTGAGATTATGAATGTCTTGTTTTTTGCGTGTGTGTATGTTTTGTGAAATGTGTTATGTCTTGAATAATAAATCGTGTGTCCACAACAATCGTATATGTGTCGTTATTCGTCAAAATTGTCTATGAAGTTTGGCACTTCCTATTTGTAACAAATAAACTTAATTAATGCAGAGCTATTTATAGCAAAATCGAACAAGTCTCACTTTTCTATATGACACATTTCACGCACGCATGGACATGCACGTACATGTATAAAGCAAAAACGCTCACTTTGGGATTAATCAAAACAAGTCTGATTGGAATATTTTTTGCTTTTAATCTAATAAAAAACACATATTTTGAAGAATACTTTAAACATGAACATTACATGAGTACATTTATCACATGGTACATGTAAAGGTATATGGTTTGTTCATATTTAGGCAATATGTCTACTCTTGGTAAACCGGAACTCTCTGAAAACCGGACGATCAGGCCGGTCCCCAGACCTTCCGGTTTACAGAGAGTCTACTGTACTTGTTAATACCACAGAAATTTATTTCAAAGTATGTAATCAAAACACATCAAAACCATTTTACTTATGTATTAAGTGTAGCCTTGAATTAAGCTGTAACTCTTGTTAACAAGAAAAATGGAAACGCCTTGAAACCAGGTATATTAGTTATTAATTCAAATCAAACAAGACTATTGCCAAGCAATATGTGTCCCCTACCAGCTCCACCATCGTCAGATTTTTTTAGATTTTTTATTTGTTGCCAGAGCAACCAGAATTTTTGACATAGGAAGAAAATGAAATGAGGTGCATAATGTCCATATTGCCATTTATCCATGTTTCAAGTTTTATAAAAAAATATGAAGAACTTTTGAAGTTATCGCAGGATACAGAAAAGTGTGACAGACAGACTCACAGTGGTGCAACCGGTAGGGGACAATAATTGCACATGTATTAAACCCAGTTGTTTTTTTTTCAGTGTGAGGTTGAGGTTATACTGATTGTTAAGCTCACAACAAACAGACTCAGCCCTGCCTACCTCAGCAGAGTAGAATCTCACAGGTATCCCGAACGCCCGAGCCAGTCCAAAGTCAGCCAACTTTAGTTCTCCATTCTGTGAATATACATGTATACATGGTGAATAGAAACATACAGGATGCCAACTTAAGTTCTCCCTTCGTTGAATACACATGGTGAATAGAAACACACAGCCAACTAAAGTTCTCCATTTTGTGAATATAAATGGTGAATAGAAACATACAGCTAACCAACTTCATTCTATCTTCTTTGAATAAACATGGTGAAGAGAGACATACAGCCAACTCCAGTTCTCCATTCTGTGAATATACATGGTGAATAACAACCTACAGTATGCTAACTAAATTACATGCAAACATTAGCCAAAATTTTCAATACAAAAGAACGAAATGGTGCACAATTTTCACAAATTGCAGCCCATAGTTATAGAACTTGGACACAGACCTCATACGGTTACTTCAAACATGTGTGCAGTTTCAATTAGTGCCTGTAGTAGAAACAATTCTATGTGTCTTGTTCTGTGAAAATTGGGCAATATGCATGTGCGTAAAGTGTTGTCTCAGATTAGCCTGTGCAGTCCTCACAGGCTAATCAGGGACGTCACTTTCTGCTTTAATGGTATTTTTCGTTTAAAGTCCCTTTTTACCGAAAATCTAGTTTAAGCGGAAAGTTTCTTTCCTGATTAGCCTGTACAGAATGCACAGGCTAATCTGGTACAACACTTTACGCACATGCATTATGCCCAGTTTTATCAGAACAAGACACCTATGGAGATGTTGTATGTTTACCTAATGTAAATTTCTAGATACCTGTACAAAAACGAGCACAATTCTACTTAATTGGAAGTCAGATGGAACTTGATCAGTGATCTCAAACAATGTCCCTGAAAACATGTGTGTAGTTTCAATTGAATAGCTGTAACAGAAACAATGATATGGAGATGACGAACATTAACCTCAGGCAAAGCATCATGCAGATGCCAACAAATGGTGAGTAGTATAGGCTAACTATTCTATGAATAGTCAAACTAAAAAGGACATAATAACAAGAGCACCGCATAACGGGTGCCACGCTCAGCTGCGAAAGCTTGTCAGATTTTTTAAATTTTTTTTTAGAGGTCACAGTGACCTTGACCTTTGATCTAGTGACCCAAAATGGGTGTGGCATGTACAACTCATCAAGGTGCATCTACATATGAAGTTTCAAAGCTGTAGGTAGAAGCACTTTGATTTTAGATTTTAGAGCTAAAGGCTTTAGCACGACGCCGGCGGACAACGAGCAGGCTATGACAAAACCTCGGGTTTTCTCCGAAAACAGCCTCGCTAAAAATCAAGGTGCAAAAACTCCCTTATAAATTATTTGACTGGCATGACCTGACAATGCACATGTCAGCTTAATATGGATGCTGCCTATCAATTTTCATAACTTTTGGATAATTTGGTATCCTAGATCTTGCATGGAAACGAAAAATCCATAAGTAAATATCTTTCTTAGATTTCGACTGAAAAATATAAATTAAATATCAAAACATAATCAATAGGCAATAACTCCATGAAAAATCATTGAACCAGAACAACCTGACAAAAATGCACAATTCAAATTATCAAGTTTCATCAATTTTTGATATAAGTGTCTGATATCTTGCGCGAAAAGAAAAAGTGAGACAGACAAAAGGACGCACAAGCAGACAGACATCAAGTAGGATGGAAGGTATTATTGGGAAATTTTCAGAAACAGGCTAACTCATTTCCATCTAAATTAGCATTGAGACAGACAAACAAAGCTAAGACTATGTGCTCCTCCCCTTGCAGAGAGCATAAAAACCGCCCTATGGTGCATGGTGAATACCTTGTTGATGAGGAGGTTTTGTGGTTTCAGGTCTCTGTGGAGAACGTTGTTCACGTGACAGAAGGCAAGTCCACGCAGCAGCTGGTACATGAACGACTGAAACGGAGTGAAAACAAGCAATGGAAGTAGTGACATGGGTCAAATATAACGACTGATATGGAATGTAAACAATGAATTAAATGGAATGAAAATAATGTCTAAAATGAAATAAAACAATAAATGAAATGGCATGAAGATAATGTCTAAAAATGGAATGAAAACAATGAATGAAATGGCATGAAAATAATGTCTCAAATGGAACAAAAACCATGACTGAAAATAGTGAAATAGGACAAAAATAAATGACTGAAATGAATAGAAAACAATAACTGAAATTAAATGAAAAGAATGTCTACAATAAAAACAATAACTGAAAATAGTGAAATAGAAGCAACAAGAGCTGTCTCCATAGGATGACATATGCCCCCAATAAACGCTTTGATAGAAGTTGAAATGCACTAAGTGACCCCGTGACCTAGTTTTGACCCGGCATGACCCATATACGAACTTGACCTAGATATGGTCTAGATACAACTTCTGACCAAGTTTGGTAAAGATCCGATGAAAACTATTTGAATTAGACAGCGGACACGAAAAGTGTGACAGACTGACGGACAGTGCAAAAACTATATACAAATGTATCCCCTTTTCTTCGAAAGGGAGCATAAAAACTATGACTGAAATTGAACGAAAGTTATGTCTTAAACGGAGTGAAATCGAAGACTGAAAATAGTGAAATGGAACAAAAAACAAGGACTGAAATGAAAGAAAAACAGCAACTTATTCTTTGAAATACAAAGTTAAAATGAGCCGCGCTCTGGGAAAACCGGGCTTAATGCATGTGGGCTGCACTCTGTGAAAAGGGAGTTTTAAGCATGTGGGCTGCACTCTGTGAAAAGGGGGTTTAATGCATGTGCGTAAAGTGTCGTCCCAGATTAGCCTGTGCAGTCCACACAGGCTAATCAGGGATGACACTTTCCGCTTCTATGATATTTTTCGTTTAAAGAAAGTCACTTCTCAGCAAAAATACAGTTGAAGCGGAAAGTGTCATCCCTGATTAGCCTGTGTGGACTGCACAGGATAATCTGGAACGACACTTTACGCACAAAAATTAAACCCATTTTTCACAGAGCACGGCTCATGTGCTTAAGATAACACACCAGATAAGCCTGCATAGTCCTCACAGGCTAATCAGAGATGACACTTTGCGCCTGAACTGGAATAGTCTCGAAGATAAGATTTCCTTTTAACGAAAAAAACTCAAGCAGAAAGTGTCATTCCAATTAGCCCGAGTGGACTGCACAAGCTATGGATGATGCATGCATTTAGCCCTGATTTCCCACAGCACAACTCAAATATAACATTTTTAACCAATAAACTGACAGACAAACAAACTCAATTTTTAAGGGCTTGATAGGGAAATGAACCTTATGGTTTATTTATTGAAACTTTTGTATGTGAAAACCTTTAATTGGTAATTTTAGGCAGTCCTTTGGTTTTTTTTTTATTGGGAATGGTGTCTTTTAAATTAAAAAAAGTAAATATAATATTGAAAACATTTATCTAAATATTGAAGTATTTGTTAGCAAAAAAAAGAGCTGCTTTTGTGAAACACAATGTCCCCTGCTGTACTTTGAAGCCACACAGCAGCAATATCCCAATTGATAAAAATCATGACCAAATTACAGCCCATTGATATTTGACAAAGGTACAGACCTTGGACAGAAGTGATATTTCAAATAAAATAAAATATTGCCTTGAAATTAAATTTTAATTGTTTTCTCCATTACCTTTAATATTCAAACCAGTTTAATTCCTTTGTTTTAGGTGAAGGCATTAGGGCCCTTGGCCTTGATGGGCCCTCTTGTCAGGAAATGTTTGGTCTCCATCCAACCTCCCTATCTGCCAACAGTATATTCTCCCTATTCACCAAAAATTAAACTCCACCCATCCCCTTAAAAGAATAAACAAGATGCGTGTTTGTTGAACACAATGCCCCTACTGCGCTTTGAACCCACACAGCAGCTATTTTAGAGAAAATTGTAAAAGGCCCATAACTTCAAAAAATCAATGGACCGTAACGAAACTCACACTTCATCAGTCAGTCATATAGGTAGACTCGCATACCAAAAATCAGCTCAATATCTAATCAGATTGTACCATAAATAAATCTTGCCTTTAAAGTTTTAACAAGGTAAATGTTGAAGACAGCTATGCCCCACAGACAAAAGACAATAAAAAAGCTCTCCATGAGCAGTACTTGTTCAGTTCGGTTAGAGCATACAATATGCCCTGGTTACAAAGTGTACCTTAACAGTGTCCTGGTCTATTTCTCCATTGCAGCTGTCGAAGTATTTCTTCAGGTCCTGGTCGCAGTATTCAAACACCAATGTGAGCTTCTTGTCACTGTGAAGAACATCATGCAGTCTGAAACACAGAGCAAATCATGAAGTCTGAAACACAGAGTACATCATGTGGTCTGAAACACAGAGCAAATCATGAAGTCTAAAACACAAAGTACATCATGTGGTCTCAAACACAGAGCAAATCATGAAGTCTGAAACACAGAGCACATCATGTGGTCTGAAACACAGAGCAAATCATGCAGTCTGAAACACAAAGCACATCATGTGGTCTGAAACAGAGCAAATCATGTAGTCTGAAACACAAAGTACATCATGTGGTCTGAAACACAGAGCAAATCATGAAGTCTGAAACACAAAGTACATCATGTGGTCTGAAACACAGAGCAAATCATGAAGTCTGAAACACAGAGCACATCATGTGGTCTGAAACACAGAGCAAATCTTGAAGTCTGAAACACAGAGCACATCAAGCAGTCTGACTCAGATATCACATCATGCAGTCTCAAACACAAGGCACATCATGCAGTCTCAAACACAGACCACAGAGCACATCATGCAGTCTCAAACACAGAGCTAATCATGCAATCTCAAACACAGAGCATAGTATGCAGTCTGAAACAAAGAGCACATCATGAAGTCTGAAACATAGAGCACATCATGTGGTCTGAAACACAGAGCAAATCATGAAGTCTGAAACACAGAGCACATCAAGCAGTCTGACTCAGATATCACATCATGCAGTCTCAAACACAAGGCACATCATGCAGTCTCAAACACAAGGCACATCATGCAGTCTCAAACACAGACCACAGAGCACATCATGCAGTCTCAAACACAGAGCTAATCATGCAATCTCAAACACAGGGCATATTATGCAATCTGAAACAAAGAGCACATCATGAAGTCTGAAACACAGAGCACATCATGCAGTCTCAAACACAGAGCGCATCATGCAATCTCAAACACAGGGCATATTATGCAATCTGAAACAAAGAGCACATCATGAAGTCTGAAACACAGACCACAGAGCACATCATGCAGTCTCAAACACAGAGCGCATCATGCAGTCTGAGAACACAGAGCACATAATGCAATCTCAAACACAGAGCGCATCATGCAGTCTCAAACACAGAGCATATCATGCAGTCTCAAACTCACAGCACATCAAGCAGTCTCAAACACAGAGCATACCAAGCAGTCTCAAACACAGAGCACATCATGCAGTCTGAAAACATAAAGCACATCATGCAGTCTGAAAACACATAGCACATCATGCAGTCTGAAACACAGAGCATATCATGCAGTCTGAAACACAGAGCACATCATGCAGTATAAACACAATTCACATCATGACGTCTGAAACACAGAGCAAATCATGCAATTTGAAACACAGAGCACATCATGCAGTCTGGAAGACAGAGCACATCAAGCAGTCTGGAACACAAACCACAGAGTGCATAAATTAAGTCTAGAAGTGACAGCGTTATGGTAATCAGAACACAGAGCATGCCGTGAAATGGAGAGGGTAATCAGAACAAATAGAAGACAGTGCCAGTGCAAGAGTCAGGGTAATCAGAACACAGAAAAGGCAGTGACAGTGTCAGGGTATCAGAACACTGTGAAGGCAGTAACAGTGTCAAGGTAATCAGAACACAGAGAAGGCAGTGACAGGGTCAGGGTAACCAGAACACAGGGATTCAGTGATAATGACAGGGTAAGGGTTATCAGAACACAGAAAGGACAGTGACAGTGATTTGTAAGGTAATCAAAGGACTATGGACAAAAGGCGATTACAAAAGCTGACCATGAGCACATTGTGCTAAGGTGAGCTTAAAACAAATGTTCTGACCAAGTTTCATGACAATTGGACAAAAAATGTGACTTCTAGAAATGTAACTTCTAGAGTATTTACTAGGGCTGTCACGATTCACTGGTATATCGGCATATCGCGGTGCATGTCGTGAAAAAAATCGCACCGCGGTACGGCGTTGCTGCACCGGTTTTTTTAATATTATTATATTAGCACAGATATAAATACATTACATAATTATTTTGATGTAAATATCGTTTTAAAAAATGTAGAAGCGATTCAAAAGGGCTAAATAAATAATCAGTTAATATCCAGGTCAAGCAAGCGCTTCCACTTGTAGATGTTTAACTTTCACGTTTAAAAAACGGCGATGTATGGGTCCGTACCTTTTTGGGAATTAAGGACAGATTTCCTTTGCAAATAAGTTCATAATTATCCAAAAGATGTTTATTCTATTTCTTATTTTCTTTCTTTAGTATATCGATCTTTCAAAGCATGGCACTTCCGAATCATGTTATCTTAAGATTCTGAATAAGTCGAGGAAGAGTCAGAACGCTACGGATTTTCAATACTGGGCCCGCTGACTCCGCATTTTAAACATGCCCTTGAAGCGTTTGATTTACACAGATCGTAGTCACAGCTATTGTAAACAACATGGCGGACATTTTAGAAAAAGACGCGAACAATAACAATAACAATGACTACTTCTATCAAGTTTATTACAGTTTCTTTTACAGTTTCTAGTCATACTATGATACCAGTGTTTTCTGATTATTGAGTTTAATAAAGTTTGTAAAACTTGTTATTCTGCTGTTTTCTTCACAGATACATATTCTGTAAAATATCGCGGTACGTACCGCGATACAGTGTTGCCGTACCACTATATACGGCAGTCACTCACGGCGTATCGTGACAGCCCTAGTATTTACAAGGAAGACTGACAACAGTTTATCACAAAAGTTTACCATGAAAACGCTGTGCTCAGGTGAGCTTAAAAATGGAGACGGAATATTTGCAAAAAGAGATCACACTTTGATTTGCATTTTCTTTTGGAAACATTCCCCTTTTGAAGAAATTTCAAAAGGTGAAAGAATACTTTCAAACAGAGATTACACTAGAGCTCCCATTTTCTTTTGAAAACTTGAAGTCTCAACGTCTGTTTATCTTTCTTTGGAAGTTTTACATATAATACAAAGAAGTTTTGACAGTATTCAATGACATCAATCATGTGCATTGAAGGATTGAACTTGACTTCAAATTCAAAGTTCCAGTAAGTTTTTTGTTGATATGTTCTTTTGAAAAATCATTATGAAAGAGATAGCCTTTTAAATAACTCACTTCATTTTCTATTACAATATGTTGTCTATTAAGATTGCATCTTGGTACAGCTGATCTTTCCCAAAGAAAATATGGTAAAATTATTGTTATTTGTGGGACATTTATTTTTGTTGAGTTTTTATTGATCAACGAATTTAACACAAACACATATCAAAATGACCTACCAAATACCTATCCTTTTTTTCAAATTCAGATATCCACAAATTTACGTGTCCACAAAAAGTCATTTTTTTGAAAACCACAAAATACACATATCATGTCAATGAATACAGTACAGTACCTGACAATGTTTCTATGCTTGAGCACACAATTTCATGTCAATGAATATGCATCATTGTACAGTACCTGACTATGTTTCTATGCTTGAGTTCCTTCAGAAGACAGATTTCTCTCAGAGCTGAGCTGGGGACACCCTGGAAAACAAACAAATAGCTGCATCAAACTGTATACAACACCAACATGAACTGAATAATATTTTTATTTTTCCATGTACTGTGAACAGATATTTTTAAAGACAAGCATTGTTTTATAATAATTACCAAATCAAACTGTTTAAAACATAAAGATAAACTTAAACATTGAATTCCAAAAACTAGCATGGCCATATTTTAAGTTTTGGAGATGCATTTCATGCTTTTATTTGAAGTCATTTAGAGCAGTTTGGGTTGTTGCACTCGTAAATAATTAAATACATCCATCAACAAGAGGGCCTGAAAGGCCCAAAGTCGCTCACCTGAGATAAAAAGAAATGACCTGTTCTTTGCAGCCCAAAATATCAATGGAACAAATGTTCTAACCAAGTTTCATGAAAAATGAACAACAAATGGCCCCTTGGCGGCCATGTTTTTTTTTAACAGACCTGAACCATTTTTTAACTCTTCCAAGATATGTCCAAATTTCATGGCCGGCATCATTTTCGAACTCGTCCAAAATATTATTGGGATGAATCTTCCGACCAAGTTTCATGAAGATCAGACAATAAATGTGGCCTCTAGAGTGTTAACAAGATTTTACTATAGCCATACAACATGTAGCCATATAAGGAAAAATGCCCCGCCCCTTGGCAGCCATGTTTTTCAAGCAAACGTTACCATTGTTAAACTCATCCAAGATATCATTGAGACCAATCTTCTGAGCAAGTTTCATGAAGATCTGAAAATAAATGTGGCCTCTAGAGTGTTAACAAGGTTTTACTATAGCCATATAAGGAAAAATGCCCCGCCCCTTGGCAGCCATGTTTTTCAAGCAAACGTAACCATTTTCGAACTCAACCAAGATATCAATGAGACCAATCTTCTGACCAAATTTCATGAAGATTGGACAATGAATGTGGCCTCTAGAGTGTTAACAAGGCAAATGTTGACGCCACACGACGGACGATGGACAAAAGGCGATCACAAAAGCTCACCATGAGCACAACGTTGTGCTCAGGTGAGCTAAAAAGATGTTCTTTCATTTAGATGAAAAAGCGTATGAAAATAATTAGTTATCATTAATATAATGTATATAGAACAGCACTGTTAATACCTGAACAACAGAGGTTTTTCTTTGAAAGTAAAAAATCATTTGTTTGCAAAATATTGTAATCTAAATAAGCATACAAAAGGTTACAAATAATATGAAAATGAATGTACCTTAAAACACTATAAATGCTTAAATTAATGCACATTAAACATGAAAATGAATCTGCAAGTGAGAAAATTGGAACTAGAGTATTAACAAGGTTTTACTAAAGCCATATATAGCCATATAAGGAAAAATGCCCCGACCCTGGTGGCCATGTTTTTTAAAGCAACAAAAACCATTTTCAAACTTATCCAAGATATCATTGGGACAAATCTTCAGACCAAGTTTCATGATGATCGGAAAATAACTGCAACCTCTAGAGTGTTAACAAGGTCATACATTTCAAAATAATATAAAATAAAAGTTAAGAAGAACATGTGTGGAAAAAATGCGAAATAAGCCAGATATTTAATTCTGAAATCGAATTCGAAAATGTCTGTACAGTCAAATTCGCCAGAATGTATATCATGCATGTACTATGAGATTCTTAATTTAGTTTAATGGTTGTTTTTTTAATTCCTGCAGCGATGTCTATTCATACGACACACTAACACTAACTCCGATCCTAATAAAAAGACGAATTCTTCGGTTATTGTAAGAAAATATGTATGAAATATCTTGGTCACATCGGCTCAGGGCGCTAATTTGTCTTTGCTGCATTTTATGAAATTTGTCGTCAATGTCTTGCCTATTTTGTGTTATTGGAACATGTATTTATCAATATATTACAATTTAACACATATAAAAATCGTATAGTCTCGCTTTAATCCTTTGACAAAAGAATGCCATATTGTACAGAATCATCAAACAATAAAAAGCATATTCAAAAGCTTGCTATCTTCTAGAATGTAAAACTATCATTTATAATCAATTCCACTTCATCTTCTTGTGCTTAAAAAAATATTTTAAAAAGGGAGACAACTCTGTCAATTCAACATAATTTTTCAAAAGCCATTTTGCAGTTACTTCCCTTGACATGCTAAACTGTAGTGTTCACAAGCTGTTTCTACTTGTCGCGGTTTTGGCGCGTTAACGTAAAGCCGCCGTAACGCCGCGCCACTTTATGTAACGTTGTTTTAACGTCATATCCTATTATGTCATTGTCAGTTGAATTAAAGGAATGAACCTGAACATTTTGGTGCCGTGACTATTACACTAGAAGTATGATGAATTTACAGAAGTTACAATCATATAGAGGAGGTACTAAACGCACAATCGCTACTTTGCTGGAGAAAATCGAAGAAAAGAAAGAGAAAGGAACCCTGATAGAAATCAACTCACTTCTGAAAATTTTGGAGACAAAAGTGGAAATGCTAGAGACACTTAACGAAAAAATCTTATCAACACTGAAACTGACGGAATCAAGATGAAATTGTGAAAACAGAAATTTACATGATGGATTTACGCATGAAATTAGACACACTTATGGCCGAGCATGATCAACGGGATACGAGCATAGGGAGTCAGCAGCCGACATTTCATCCCATGGATACGCAGCGTGGGCGAGGGGATACGGGTTTAGGAGGTCAACAGACGACATTTAATCCCTTAGCATGATCAAGCGGATACGAGGTTGGACATTCAGCAGACGACATTTCATCCTGACGATACACCACTTACAATGGAGAACAGAAATAAACATGCGTTACATAATCCAGTCGATACCATTCATCTTACAGCCGTGCAGCACGAGAGAGCACCTTGCAGCTTTTAGTTCCGGCGGGAAGGATACGACGGCTCCCGGGCGTCACACGATAGACGGTCCCCATATCCGTACAGAGAGTACCTTGACCGGACAAGATCGGAGTACCGGCAATCAAACCAACACAACTCTCTCGAAAACATCGCAACTGAATTCCCTTTCGTAAGCAGCCTTTCGAACAGGGTCGGCGTACTGGAAACACCCACAGCCATTATCCGGCCGTTGACCCACAGGATGTCACCGCATGGTACTGGCTACGAACCACCCGCTAGATTTCACTTCAATGGCGTTTATCCGACGCTCCATCACCATCCGGCCGCCGCCCACCTGCAGCCACATCCTACACATTCAGTTTACCGGAACAGCTTCTCACACAAAGGCCGCTACGCAAATGTTAACCTTGCAACTCCCTTGTGGCCTAATTATGGCAGACACTCAGAACGCCCGGAACCGCCTTATCCTAGCAGCACCGACGGCGACCACGCGGGGCCGCAGAGCTCCGGCGATCCGGCGGGAACCGCTTCGAGCGACCAGACAAGCGTCTCTTCGGTAGAGATGAAGAGCGAGCATACGGACGGCGGATGGGAAACTTAGACGATCTTAGTTTCCCGATATCCGTCACCGCAGACACAAAATGCCTGATTTCAACTCGCCATGCGACTCCAAGCATTCTTCCGGCTCCGAAAGCGAAGATTATAAATCGATTGTGGTGTCTGAAAAGTCACGTGGCGATAGTCCGACGGTCAGCTCTACGGTCACCGCTTCTCACCAAGATTCCAGCTGGTCTCCGCTTTCGCAGCGTACGCCGTACCATCACCAGAGCGCAGGAGCCGCGCCCGTCGGCTTCGGCTTCCAGTACACCACCTGCGTGGATTTCAACATGAGCATGTACCCGCATGCGCAGAGAGAGCCGGTGGAGCAGAGGTACGAGGCGGCCGCAAAATTGCTCTTCATGTCTGTGAAATGGGCACGCAACATCCCCTCCTTTCTGTCGCTGTCCTTCCGGGACCAGGCCAATCGTAAAACTCTATCGGTTAGAAGTGCTATGTGGAAGCGAAACCGAGAGAAACTAGTGATGAACATTGTGATTAAACATGTGAGAAACAGCGCGATTAACAGTTGATAAACAATGTGCTTAACATGTGATTGTTACAAATGTGATACAAAGTGAACTTTCAAAGACAGTGCAATCTATTCTGGGGTTTAGGTGATCAGGGTTTTTTTTGGCCCGATTTTATAGCCGAAATTCGGCTATGTTCCCAATCTCAAAAAGTATACTTTTTTCCCAAAATGTGGCAAAAAATTCCCAATTTAAAAAAAAAAAAAAAAAAAATTTTTTTTTTTTTTTTTTTTTTTAGAAATAAGTCTTATGCGTATTTTATCTCAATTTCAATTCAATTACATCTAAGAAAGTATTATATGATTTTGTTCTTTTAATTTGAATGATTATAAAGAGTTATATCAAATTTAGTATTTCACTAATCAGTGGACTTTTCATGTGGAAAAAAAGGCTAATGAATTTATTTTCCCAATTTCATTAAAATGCCGATAAAATTCCCAATTCCAAAGCCATGGGCTATCTTCCCAAAAAGTGGAAAAAAAACCCTGGTGATTAATCGATACTTTGACAGTAATTGAGATAATTATTTTGACTAATAATTTGTTCTTCATGTATTTTTGTTGGATTTACATGATCAGACTCATTGATTTATGTTGCTTAATCATTTTGAGGCCCCCAGAATGTCGCGGTTTTGGCCACTTTATGTAACGTTGTTTTAACATCATATCATATTATGTTATTGTCAGTTGAATTAAAGGAACAAACCTGAACACAACTTCTTATTTCTTACAAAGTCTTAACACTACTGTATAAATATAAGGATAATGACCCCCCCCCCCCCGCCCCCCCCCCCCCGCAACGGCCATGCTTTCTAACCGATCCGAACGATTGTCAAACTCAACCGTCATATCCAGATATCCAGAAAACAAATGTTCTTACCAAATTTCATAGACATTGGACCAAAAATGTGACTTCTACAGTGTTCACATATTTTCACTATATACATACATGTATAGAGAAAACTGCCCCTCCCCGTGGCGGCCATGTTTTTTCACCGATCTGGACCATTTTCGAACTCTTCCGAGATAGCAATGAAACCAATGTCTTGACCAAGTTTCATGATGATTGGACAAAAATTGTGACTTCTAGAGTGTTCACAAGGTTTCTCGTTAGCCATATAAGGAATACTGCCCCGCCCCCTGGCGGCCATGTTTTTCAACGGACCGGAACCATTTTTTAACTCAACCAACATATCATTTTGACAAACATTTTGACAAAGTTACATGAAGATTGGGCATCAAATGTGACTTCTACAGTGTTCACAAGGTTTTTCTTTTTTTTGACCTAGTGACCTAGTTTTTGACCCAGCATGACCCAGTTTCGAACTCAGTCTCAGTCAAGGTATCAATGGGACAAATGTTCTGACCAAGTTTCATGAACATCGGACAATAAATGTTGCCTCTGAAGTGTTCACAAGGCAAATGTTGACGCTGCACGACGCACGACACACGACGGACAAAAGGCGATCACAAAAGCTCACCATGAGCACAGCTCAGGTGAGCTAAAAATACAAGACCTGCGTTTGTGTAATACAATGCCCCTCTACTGCATTTTGAAGCAGCTTTTTTAGAGAAAATTTTCAAGTCGTAGACCTAAAACTTTGTCATAACTTTGCTGGAAGGAAACTCACACTTCATCTGTAAGTCATGTCGGTAGACTCACATAGAAACAACAGCTGTGTTTGTGTAACACAATGCCCCCTACTGCCCCGCTTTGAAGCCATATATTTGATCTTTGACCTTGAAGGATTACTTTTACCTTGACCTTTCACCACTCAAAATGTGCAGCTCCATGAGATACACATGCATGCCAAATATCAAGTTGCTATCATCAATATTGCAAAAGTTATAACCAAGGTTAAAGTTTTGGGACAGAAACATACAATGACAGACAGACGCATACAATGATTATGAAAGACAGATAGACAGGCCAAACACAATATACCCCCGATCATTCCATCCGGGGGGCATACAAATCAGCTTAATATCTGAAAGCGTTGCATATATAATTTCCTGAAAACAGTTATTATAGAGAAAATTGTTAAGTCCAAGGCCCATAATTTTGCCCAAAATCAGCGGACTGGAACAAAGCTAAAAATTAATCTGTAAGTCATGTAGGTAGACTCACATACCAACTACATATCTTAAGGCGTTGTGTAAAAAACCTCCTGAAAACAGTAATTATAGAGAAAATAGTTATGTTCAAGGCCCATAACTTTGCCCAAAATCAACAGACCGAAACTAAACTCACACTTCATCTGAAAGTCATGTAGGTAGACTAACATACCACAAATAAGCTGAATATTTTAAAGCATTTCCTAAGAAACGTCAGAAAACGTTTGTTATAACTAAAAACTTTAAGTCAAAGGCCAATAAATTCGCCCAAAATCAAGGGACCGAAACAAAACTCACACTATATCTGAAGGTCATGTAGGTAGACTAAAGTACCAAAAATCAGCTGAATATCTTATTTAGCATTTCCTTAAACAAAATCCAGAAAATGGTTGTTATAATGAAACATTTTAAGTCCAAGGCCCATAATTTAAAAAATGTATGGACGGGAACCAAACTAACACTTAATTTGTAAGTCATGTAGGTAGACTCACATACCAAAAATCAGCTAAATATCTCAAAGTGTTGTGTAAAAAATCCTCTGGAAAACGGAAAGCCTGACAGACAGACAGACAGACAGACAGATAGACGGTGCAACTGCTATGTCACCCCTACCAGGAGGCATAAAAAAGTCCCAATTATACCTCATCATCGTCATCAAGTCGCACCCTTTTAAGGGCCACTATCTCTTGACTTTCACGGTTCTTGGCTTTGAACACAGTACCATAGGTTCCTGAAACATTCATTTGTGTATCTAAATCCTCTTCACATATATGTACCAAAATGGCCTGAAACATGGATTTCAGTAGATAAAATCAAGTATGAGTAAACAGCCAGCTATGCAAAACATAAGGTGTGGTTGTTTTAATTTTATGTTGCAAAAGAGATTTGCTAGGTTCTGACCTGGGTAAATGAAGCTCTAAACTCCTCATATGCAGCATGGTTATGAGATATCAATGCGTACAAACGTTGGTACTCTCACATGCGAAGCTCCAACTTAAAATGCATGTGGTGAAACTAAAATACTTCCCTATTTTTCAATGATACGTCAGAGACAATTTCTATGCTCAAACTTTGTATTTTCTTTCTGCTGTTATTATTTTTTTATTTAAAATGACTTACGACTAGAGTTTTTTATTTATTACTGGGTTTCTGAGGGGAGATAACAACACTTGTGTGATTATATTTCCTGTATTTGATTTGTTACACCATATTTGCTATCATGAATGCATATATAAGGGATTTATGTATAAATATATCCAACACAAGTCATGATGTATCAATATTACAGTTCATAAGATTGAATTTTGTAATTAAATTGATTTGCAAAAAAAATGCAACAAAAAGGTTGGCAACTTGGAATTTTTTGTAACTTTGATTTGGATGCAGAATACCATGGCAATAGAAACTTTGCGATGAAAAAAACAGGAAATCAAAATGTTGTATTGCACTCTAAAACCTTAAATGTTTGTACATATACACGGCCGTTAATCCAGCGCGCTACCTCTTTTTTGAGATGCATTAATAAATGAGCCAATTCTACTTCCATGTGGCGCTCAGGCCCCAATGGTTTTTAATTTAACTGATAATTGTACAGGGTGATTAGGATTTTTATGTTTTTTCAACAGCATTACTTTTAAAAATCAGCCAATGCAGTGCCATTCAGCAATTATAAATTTATCCAAAGATGTACAGAAACAATACAATAACAACCCATTTGGAAACCTGAGGACCTTTATAAGTTGTGGCATGGTAGAATTCGTAAAAGCAAATCAATGTCTTTTGCCTGCGTGACGAGCGAATTTCCAGCCTATTAAATCGCTAATAACATAAAATAACAGGGTTCGCCAAAACTTGAAAAATCTGTCAGTCATTCGGACTGACAGACTTGAAATTTTTGCTAGTCCGAATCAGTTTCTGTCAGTCCCACTGTCCGACTAAACTATAACAGCAAAACACAACACAAGAGAGTACCTTTTAGATGTGTATTGGTATGGATCACATTAAAATACAATAAAACATGTTGAAAGTCGATATTATTTTTAACAATTGTTATAAAAACTAAAAAGTAATCAACCACAAATAATCCAAAGGGGAAGAAGGGAAATGGAAAAGGGGCCTGGTGCAGCTTCCTCTGAAATAAAAACGAAAATATGCTCCAATTCTACTTGAAAGAGTCTATTTCGCTCTACATTTCACATGTGTCAGACGCGAGTAGCATTGGAGCTTATTTTCGTTTTCTTTTTCGCTTTGTGTATCAAATACAATGTCGTCATTTGTGTTGTCAATATCATCATCATCATCTGAGTCCGTTATCTAAATCACCAGAATTCTGTCACTTGTTGTTTTCTTCGAAGTGGAGTCATCTCGCGAAAACTTGTTGCTGTGACAATCCTCCTATACGATTGGTTAAAGAGGATGCTAAATGCAGGAGTCACGTCCCAAACTAAAACGGTTCATTTCATATCGGTCTACTAACCATTCGAAATAAATCTGAAAAAAATTATTTTTGTTCAGCAGAGCTTGGATTATTTGTGATTTATTGTTATTATAATTATTGTTTAATTATATGGACTTTTGACATGATTTATGGTATTTCAATGTGATCCAAACCTATATGTTACTGAAATAAGGTATTATTTATGCTCCCCAAACCGGTGTGGTAATTTGACCGTAATGAAAATGGGCTGACTTTTTTTATATTAACGTCACTTTCAAGCGCGTTTTTTACGAATTAAAATATTGTGATCAGCTATTTTTTGTCGGTCTATCGGACCGATTTACTTGAATTTATTCTCGGTCCTGAGTAAAATTTTCCGGTACAAGTTAATGTGTGCACAAAATATTGGCTTCTAGCTGATCTAATAGATAATTTATTTTGCACTTTTCAAAAAGAGATGGAGCAAAGATTAAGAGGTGAAAATTTGAGTCGCGAACTTCTTGAAATTGTGAACATTTGCAAAGGGAATTTTCAAAATTTGTGAAAAAACAGCCCTTCTCACAGAAGGAAAAAAGCCCTGTAAGCGGACACCATTATCCATATCAACTACACCACAACAGTGTAATGTTTGTGATTAATTCGTGAAAATATTGTTTAATTTTAAAAGATGTGTCAATATAACTGAGCCCTTGTAACTATGTGTGTTCACAGAGGTTAATATAGTGTAAATTAGCCTATTCTTGCCTAAGTGTAAACATAAATCACAACTATTGTTCTAACAAAAATTAATGACAACTGTTTATTAAAACGCTGTAGCTAGACAAATATAACTTATACACATAGTTAATCTTGTAGAAAAACAAACGGTCAAACCTTCGCCGATTTTCTCCAATTTTTCATATTTTTGCATTTTCTGAAAGTCTGGGCTTTGCAGACGCTTGGTTGATTGCAGAAATAACGGAAAGAAAAAAGGTTAAACACCGAGCGGTCTTAATCCAGGATTGAAGTTATGTTAAATAATGTTTTTAATAAACAAACTTTTGCATACTTGTTTATTCGATCGAATTTCTGTATTATTTTTACGTATAATAGATATCAATAAAGTAAAAATGTCGAAATGGGTCATTTTCAAAAATGAAAACGCTTGATCATTCCTGCTTATTATTGATGTTACCTTCTCACAGTGTGTATTATCCGGTCCATACAATAACCGAAAAACACCGAAAAGCACCGAAAAGCACTCAATTTCTCTCTATATATATGCAATATATCGTTTTTAGTGTGTGTTAACGAGTTTAATTAGTAATAAATGGTTATATGATTGTATGTTTATACTACATTGTAAACCAAAATGGTAAATATCGGCAATTACCGACCGAAAAGCACTCAATTTCTCGCTATATATATGAATATTTGCGTTTCTATTGTGTGTAAACGGATTAAATTATATGCATATATTTCATGCATATTTATACTACCTTGTGTTTATTATGAGGTATTAATGCCCAAAATTGGATTAATATCGGCAATATACCGACCGAAAAGCACTTCATGTGAAGACCGAAAAGCACTCAATTTCTCGCTATATATATGAATATTTGCGTTTCTATTGTGTGTAAACGGATTAAATTAGTTATAAATGGTTATATAGTTATACTACCTTGTGTTTATTATGAGGTAATAATGCCCAAAATTGGATTAATATCGGCAATATACCGACCGAAAAGCACTTCATGTGAATCACCGCGACAGCAGAGAATCACCGAAAAGCACTCAAGTTCTCTATATATACATGAAAGTTAACTATAAGGGCCGATTTTAATGGATTGAAAAGATGTACATATTTATTTAGTCAATGTCTGTTTATGTGCCTTTATGGAAATACATAAACTAAAAGACTCTAAGCCTTTATGGAAAATCATAAACTGTCAAAAATCCGACAAACAGTGATTTTCACGATCTCGGTCTTATTCAACGCATAAATGAATTTCCTTTCTGGAAATGTATATGTCTTGCAATATTTTTACAAATGCATGGTCAACTTTTAAGAAATAACACGATACACAACACGCATGACCCAGTTGACAGTGATCATGCAGTCTTTAGGTTATATTACACTAATTCCGATTCCCATAGGGTCCCATTATAAAACTGACAACTTTCACAGCATTTTTCTTGCCTTTCCGACGTATCAATTTTTCCGAACCTGGTATCATTTTAAAGATGGATCTGTCATCTTCCAATAATTGCAATCAAAAACATACCGTCTCGCAACTTCTAAGAAAGTAAATCGCTGTCGAATGAACCCACCGTAGAAAAACGTGTTTCGGAATCCTAATTTCGACAAAAGCCCCACACAATAGAAAACACACCCTCAAAAGTTCATCTTTTAAGTTAGCTTCCAATCCAAGGCATCAAAGTACTCCAGACACATACAGGATATTACAAATAACCACAAAAGACATGTCTCACATTGTTAAATGGCTTATATTCAAGAAGAGAAAAGGAACTCTTTAGAAATAGGCACTACTTTCGAATGGACCACGGCGGGATACACAATGATTTAGTGTAATGTAACCTTTATGAATGAAATCTCCAGTTGTAAAGACACACCTCCGCATTGGACCAATGAAATCACTCGTATGTTTAAAATGTCAGTTAGTTGAAATGTACGTAAACAAAGGTTTCAAACGGCGCCGGACAGTTAGTCTTGATGCATAATGTAACAACAAGAACGGTAATAATGTTTGTTCATACGTTTTATTTAATTATGGTATCGAACTACTTGAACTTTGTAGGGAAGTTGCCCTTTACTCCGTGAAGATTTCAGTCTTAAAGACTGCATGATCACTGTCAACTGGGTCATGCGAGTTGTGTATCGTGTTATTTCTTGAAAGTTGACCCAGCATTTGTAAAAAATATTGCAAGACATATTCATTTCCAGAAAGGAAATTTATTTCTGCGTTGAATAAGACCGAGATCGTGAAAATCGCTGCACAATTGATGAAGATATGGCTGTTCAAAGCGATGCACCCCGTTTTGGGCTGATTTTGAGTTGCATACCTTCTTATATATATATTTGATAGTGAATTTTTTTTTTTCAGAAAAGTTAATTTTTCGTTATAATATGATTATTTATCATTCAAAATGATGTTTTCACTAATTAATATCATAGCCACACGCTAACCACCTGTGTTATCAAGTGTGTCATTTTATATGCATTTTCGACTGCGCATGGGCTCGTACGGGAAGATGTAATGTGGGAAGTACTTTTTCTATCGATCACATTTAAGGTGCCTTTTCATGTTTTGGGAAATTGACACAATAAAAAAATGTTTCAGATTCGCAAATTTTCGTTGTAGTTATGATATCTGTGGGGAAACAGTAATACTGAACATGTATCATGCTCTAAAATATCCATTATAGATCTAAGCATCTTTTGATGATTTTAAAACCTGAAAATTATAAAGCGTTGCAACGCGAAACGATTAATTAATTTGGAGCGTTCTGTTGTTGTTGTTATATTTTGTGATACTACGAGGATTGCCTATATTAAGTATAAAATACATCACTGATTGTGTGAGCACGGATGGCCGAGTGGTCTAAGCAACAGACTTTTACTCCGGGGCTCCAGGGGTCAGTGGTTCAGTCCAGTTGAGGGTTACCTTTTTTCTTTCTTAAATTTTATTCTTGTTTTTTTTAACTGGAGCTTATTAGATCCTTGTTTATATTTATCAATATAAAGCATTTAATGACAAACTTCAATACATGCCAAATCTGTGAAAAGGCCCCTTTAATAAGAGTTCTCCCTTGTGGTCATCAATTAGGTAAAACGTGTTCTATAAATATAGTTGGCTTACAGGGCAAAGTGCGTGATAAAAAAGTAGATGTCCTTTTCTAGAGCAACATTGTTTTTTTTATTCCCGTTGTCAATACCTAGTCTTCGAGGAAGACGATATAGTGTTTAAGGGTTCAGCAACTAGAGCAACATTGTTTGTTTTTTTTATTCCCGTTGTGAACACCTAGTCTTCGCGGAAGACGATATAGTGTGTAAGGGTTCAGCGGTAGGTCGAACCTGTGACCCCTGAGTTATGACACAATAAGTGTGCGTTAGCCCTTGATCACGTGTCCTCTCGCGATTGATTAATGCTCTCATGGTGACAATTTTACTTTATAACCATTATTCTTTGCTTATTTGCTCTTTCTTAAAGCTAAGCGAGGTAACTTATTGTGTAAAACCTATGCTTGCCACTTAAAAGCACATGGGCGTTTCCTATATTTCCAACATTTTCTGCAGTAACCCAACTACCGATTAACATGTCTTCTGTGAATGATGGTCGTTTGTTGAACCATAATCGTTGATCCGGATGAAAGAACTTGTCTATGCTTACGTTCACAAAATTTTATATGCAGACCAGCCGTTACGAATTCACAGGTTTACAAAGGACGTTGAAAGCGAGTATAATCACAGCATGTTTCTTACAGTGCAAGAAAAAGAAGATATTTATTGTTACTGTACATGATGTATGGACATCTGTTTTACTTGCATGCAAAACGTCATTTACCAGTGCGCGAGATTTGTTTTACGCCTTGCGTTTTTCGCACTTCGCAGTGTCGTGTCTCTCTGACTGTATATAAAGATTTGTGATTACTAGTATGAGAACCTGTTCACTGCAATAACGCAAGTAAAATAACATAACATAATTCAGTACAAAATATTTTATTAAAAGTCTGTTTAAATATAGTAACGATACAAGCCTTAGCAATTTAACAATAAAATAACAATAACAATAAATTAATACAATATACAATTACAACCCAAACATGAGCATGACATCTCTAATGTATTCAACTGTATTGCAAACACTAAACATGTAACGATTTTTTCTTTTTAAATGGTCTTCCCAAAGGCCAGCGATGGTAAAACATTTATAGGGACTAAAGATAAACGCATAAAATCGAAACAAAATGTCTGAATTTCACAAAGTAATTGTGTCAAATGATTTCAAAACAAATCCGAATTCAAGAGAGTATATGTTGCCATCTCTAATAGGAAGTGTTCATGTAGCACATTGGCTTGGCAATTTGTATTATTTCCTGTTCTACGAATTCGAATAACGGAATCGTATGAGCCTTGTTCTGAGAAAACTGTGCTTAATGCATGTGCGTAAAGTGTCATCCCAGATTAGCCTGTACAGTCCGCACAGGCTAATCAGGGATGACACTTCCCGCCTAAACTTGATTTTTGGTAAGAAGAGACTTTCTTTAAACTAAAAATACCATAAAAGCGGCTCGTATGAATTCGTTAAACGGAAATTAGGCGTATTGCCTAATCTGTGTATTGTAGTCACTTTAATGAAATGAATGTTAGGTGATTTTGATTTACAGGAAGACATTATCACAATGGAAAGACCATACACGATACACTAAACAACATCAATAGCGATTAAAAATGATTCACAAAAATCTCTCTCGCAAAGGCGATGCGAGGTTGTTTCCGAGTCCTTTTTTTTGAAAATTTCCCATGTTTTGTTCTCAATAATGTTTTATCGGCCGAAATAGTCCACAAATCCCAAGAGATATATTGAGCCTCAAATCCGAAATCATGCACTGGTTACTTACAAACATTTGATCTGATCCTTTCTCAAAACCAGTCGAATCTCTGCGCGGACGTAGCCTTCAACGACGTCACACTGTCAACAAAGTTGCACGCGCATTTGCGACGTGACAACTACTAAAGCATTAGTAATTTTTCACGTTTGCCGTCTTTAAGAATCGAAGAGCGATCTACGCCAGTCAAATGTATAGAAACAAAAATGTTAACAACAGCGCACAAATGCTACGAATCTGCAAGTCGTTGTTTCGTGTACAGTATTCTTACAAAATGTATGAATCAGTTAGGTATCGATTGAGATTTCACAAACAAACAATTCAGAACCAGAACTGAAAGCGCTGATTTAACCGAAAAGCGATTATGTTACATTTTTATGTCTTAATTTTCACGTTGATTTGACGACTTATAACTATATGTTTAATAATAAAAGAGTCAAATATATAGGATCTGGCACGAGTTGTCATATCATACCATATTTTATTATACGAGTTCAGGAATTTTGTTAGTAAGTGAGCCTTTGGCGAGCTTACTAACGAATTTCCTGGACGAGTTAAATAAAATATGGTATGATATGACAACGAGTGTCTGATCTTTTTATCACATGCTTTTAAATGAGCAAATAAATACATATTTACGCAAACATAATGATAAATCCCGAATGTTGTTTACATTTCGTAAAGTCATTTGACGTTGCAAGGTCATTTCAGCAAAATAACAAAATGCGATTGGTCAATAAACGAAAACTAAGCCAATGAAAACGCTTCAAAAGAATATTACACATGTGTTATATAAAAAATATATGTAATGGGTATATTACATGGGAAACAGGGTATGGCATGTGAAAAAAATGCAAGAACTGATAATATAAAGATGAGATTACGTTTTCGAAAGCACACTTTTCAGAACGAAAAACGGTTAATCAATCAACAAGATATGATTTATCTTCGATAGCCCACACATAAGTAATAGGGAAAAAAAGCTCTGGTTAGCGCTGATTTATCAACACGAGATCCGTTTCTCATATGACAGTGATTGAATTAAATCCGCAGACGTGACTCCGTCTCCTTCTCGATGTCACGCCCCTCTATGCTATGCCCCGCCCACTAGTCCATGAGACAGCAGCAGCAGAGACATGCCAGGAGGCCTATCAGCAGACACTCGTTGTCGCGGTTCTTGTCGCGGGAGTGCCGAGGCTGCTGTACCCTACAATGAAGCGTAGATTCAAATGAGCCGCGTTCTGGGAAAACTGGGTTTAAGGCACGTGCGTTGTGTTCTCCCCGATTTGCATTTAAAGTCCGCACAGGCTAATTAGGGACGACATATTCCGCCTTGACTGGATTTTCTGTTTGAAAATACTTCATTTGTACGAAAAATTGTTTAAACCCAAAAGAGTCGTCCCTTATTAGAGTAGTCTATGCGGCCTATACGGGCTAATCTGGTATGACACTCAATGCACATACATTAAGCTAAGTTTTCCCAGAACGTAGCTAAAATATGTTGATATTCATTGACATTAAGCATACAATATTGACGTACGAAGAGTGAGTTGGTAAACTAGAGCTGGTAAACTGGGAGAGTGTGAGTTGGTAAACCGAAAAAGTGTGAGTTGGTTAACTGGGAAAGTGTGAGATGGTAACAGGAAAAGTGTGAGTTGGTAAACTGGAAAAGTGTGTGTTGGTAAACTGGAAAAGTGTGAGTTGGTTAACTGGGAAAGTGTGAGTTGGTAACAGGAAAAGTGTGAGTTGGTAACAGGAAAAGTGTGAGTTGGTAAAAAGGAAAAGTATGAGTTGGTAAACTGGAAAAGTGTGAGTTTGTATACTGCGAAAGTGTGAGTTGGTAAACTGGTAAAGTGTGAGCCGATTAACTGGAACAGTGTGAGTTGGTAAACTGGAAAAGTGTGAGCTGGTAGACTGGAAAAGTGTGAGATGGTAAACTGGAAAAGTGTGAGTTGGTTAACTGGGGGAAAGTGTGAGTTGGTAAACTGGAAAAGTGTGAGTTGATAAACTGGAAGTGTGAATTTTTATACTGGAAAAGTGTGAGTTGGTAAACTGGAAAAGTGTGAGCCGGTATACCGGAAAAGTGTGAGTTGGTAGACTGGAAAAGTGTGAGCCGGTAAACTGGAAAAGTGAGAGTTGGTAAACTGGAAAAGTGTGAGCTGGTAAACTGGAAAAGTGTGGGCTGATACACTGGAACAGTGTGAGATGGTAAACTAGAAAAATTAAGCTGGTAAACTGGAAAAGTGTGAGTTGGGTCACTGGAAAAGTGTGAGCCGGTAAACTGGAAAAGTGTGAGTTGGTAAACTGGAAAAGTGTGCAGGGGTTTCACTTGCCCGAAAATGTTATCGCAACGTAAAAACCGTAGGTTAATCTGGTCTTATTATTAATGACAATCATTTAAGAAACCTTACGACTGAATTAATGTCATTGACTATTTAATTACTGGTATACTATGATTTCCTATAATTACGCACATAACAAGAAGTAACTTCATAAGTCTTAAAACTCTTTATTTTTATCAAAATAACTTTGTTCCATGTAATTAACAGCACAGGTGACCAAAAGAATCAAATAATGTGTGAGTTGGTAAAATGGCCGCCGTGAAATGACTGAAATACTGAATAGTTTGCAAAAAGGGCAAGTAATCTGATCTTAGTTTCAGGGTGCAGTATTAACGGGGTTTTCGGGGGTTTACACACGGGCTGGACAGAATGTAAAATCACTGTCACGTGATCTTGCACCCTGGTATAGACATAAGAAGAAAGCAGTGACGTCACACATCTGTTTTTTATGCTATTGTATTATTTTTTAACGTCTACCCTTGCACTTACACTTGAGTTTGAGAAACAACTACAGGCTGCCCATAGCTGTATGGGTAGCCCGGTTGTTGTGGGTACTGTCCGTTACCCTGGGGCTGGGTGCTGTAGAGGTGGGGATAGTTGCCCTGTGGAGGCGGGTATCCACCCTGGGGCGGGGGGTAGACCGGTTGTCCCCCTGGGTTGTATCCCGGCTGTCCCCCTGGGTTGTATCCCGGCTGTCCTCCGGAGTTGTACTGGTTGTATCCCGCCGAGTACGGGGGCGGTGCGTCAGGATATTGAGGGGCGGTTGCTTGAGACATGTCGTCTGCTGAAAGAAAGAACATAACGTGGCGTTAATTGGTCCCCAGTATGAGAAATAGAAAATATCTTGGATATAATTGGCGGAAAGCGAATAAGAATAAATATGGATCAACATAAAATTATATAAAATATAAATAAACACGTATAAATGTTATCATTAAAACGTTTTTATTCCTAGCAAGGTGTTTAGTATTATAATTATATGTTATATATAAACATTTTGAAGATTTTTTTGGTATAAAGAAGGCCATTACGGTGGCATTAAACATTCGTTTATCCTATAGCTAAATGATTTTATGAAAGGCAAATCTAGGTGTCATGTAAACTTTTGCTTTACATGCGTGCTAGCCTTTACACTACTAATTCATGTACATAGCGGACTACTTTTGTGGTCTTTCACTGCTGGTTATAGGTAAATGCAGACAAGACATGTAGACGATTAAACTCGTTAAAATGTATCAACACCCACATTCCTAAATTTCAACATATACATACATGCATTGAATGAATACATTTGAAATCAATGTACCGTATAAGAATAATAGCCGTAAGTTATTAATCAAATACAGCGTTACTTTTTTAATTGAGTGGAAAACAAATCGCCAAACTGCATGCGTTTGCCTGTTGGCATTACTGGATTGCGTCATTTATACAGTTCAAGAAACGCGAGTGCCTGGAAATATTGGAATGCAGTTGCGTTAAAATATCGCGTCTTTGTGTGTTCATGATGATTATTATAACGAATATGAATAAATAGATGATATTTGTTATATTTGGTAGAATATCGATTTTAATTCACGATAACGTGTGAATTAAAATCGATATAACTCCTAATACGACAAATTTTATTTATATTTCATGCATACATGATTATTTTTGTATTTTTATTTTTGAGGGGAAGGGCGGATATGCATTTTTCAATAACAAAATATGCATCGGCCTGAAATGTTACAAAGATTCGCTTATGAATATCCCCGAGACTATTTACGTTAAAAAAATCGTAGCCCGTTACATTTTTATACAACCTTTAAAATGATACGTAAATCAGGAGTATTTATAGAGAAACAATAGAGTTTTAGGCAAAGGCAGATATATACTACATACTCTAACTCGACCTGAAATCCCTCATTGTATTGTTATTTTATACTAGTATCTGCAAAAATATTTGAGTTAAAAGCACAAAGTTATGTATTTTAGATTTTGATATCACCTATATACTTTTACTTTAATCATTATTTCAAAAAAGAAATAATTAAATTTAAGGGAATGGCGTATTGAAATGTGTACTTGTAAACAAGAAATATCTTTTAAAAAAAGATCTACGGCTTTGATTGTGGTCGGTGTTTATGAACGATCAAAGTTATATCTATGATATCAAAAATAGCGAATGACTCTTTTTCTGCGCAGTTCTAAGCTGCATCACACGCGAGTCAATTACGGGGTGTTGCGCCAGATTTCGTGGCTTTTTTCGCTTTATTAGATATTATTACTCAGATATCTATATTTACAGAATAGAAAAACACAAGAAGCGTGAAAATAAATGAAAGCATAAAGGTCAGTCGGCAGCACTCGAATCTTATTTGATTCCATTATTAATAGTATCGTGAATCATCGTGCTCATGCTTAATAAATTGGTCTAAATGGATAAATATTTATAATTAAATCTATCAAAATTGGTCCTTATCAAACTATTGTTGAAAACACATTAAAAATCAATGATTGACATACCATAATAATATCGCCGAATATCTTTATTTAGTATCTTTCTGATCAAAATAAACTTCAAGTGCACATAGTTAACGCGATAGCGTTTATTTCACGATTTCTGTAACTGACCGCAAACTAACCTCAAACTGACCTTGATACCTTGCGGGTTGGAATGCAAAGCATTAAACTGAGGTAACGATTCGACTGCTGGAACGACGGCATGTTTTAAGCTTTAAACATTTACGTATTTAACGGTCAATTTCGAAAACAATTTTAAATATTTTCGTCAAAGCGTATATCAGGTTACTGAACAACAATACTTTTATGATCTAAAATTTATGAGTGCACATAATGCAATATCGTAGTAATAACCAAATATGAGAACACAGCCTTCATGTACAAACGCTCTGGCGCTGACATTCTTCTAAATATAAAGGGACACACACTCTGTATTGATGTCGATAATTTAGTGCGAAACTGCTATATCTCTCCAAACATATCATTAGAGAATAGAGATACAATTGTTTCATCCTAATACGCAGACTGCCAGTTAACGAACTGTAGTATCGCTTTTCATACCATTTACTTCCCAAAAATAGAAAGTGGATGGAATAACATATTAATGTAAATGCGAAAGCTCTTTGTAGATTGCACGTTTTCTACTGCGAAAAGTCTCGGGCTTACCGGCGGGAAATTTTATATTCAAATTGATTGGTCGCTTGCAAAGGTCTGGCTAAGGTGAAAAGCTGGCGTATACAGCTACGACTAAAATGCTAACTAGAACTTGGAATCAATCGGGCGGACACGCTGCCATAGCGATTGATATCGCAAGATAACAGAGGGAGATCAGCGACTTTTCAATTGGTGTCACGTGGTGCAGATCACGTATCCGCAGCGAGAATTTCCGATACTTTCTCTTGGTCCGAATGGATGTTTCTAATAATTGTGTATGTATAGATCTTTAGTCAGTCTTTCATGGAAATCTTACAAATAAATCTTTTCAAATTACAACACTTTAATCATTTTGTAGCCGAGAATAGTCACAATTTCTCATAAAGGGTCAGGTTCTTATATATATATATATATATATATATATATATATATATATATATATATATATATATATATATATATATATATACAGCGAGAGGAGTAGAGAGAGAGGAGAGAGAGAGAGAGAGAGTAGAGAGAGAGGAAGAGAGAGAGAGAGAGAGAGAGAGAGAGACAGGAGACAGAGAGAGAGAGAGACAGACAGACAAGAGATAGAGAGAGAGAGAGATAGAGAGAGAGAAGAGAGAGAGAGGAGAGAGAAGAGAGAGAGAGCGAGAGAGAGAGTAGAGAGATAGAGAGAGATAGTAGATAGAGACATGAGACAAGACAGAGACCAGAGACAGAGAGATACCGAGAGAGAGAAATAGATATGCTATATAGAGAGAATAAAGATAGAATGAGAGAACACATATAAGACAATATATACATATAGATATAGATATTATATAGAGAATAATATAGAGATACATGATATAAGATATATAGAGAGAGCCATATATATATATATACCATATATATATATATACTAGTATATATAGAGAGGAGAGATGAGAGAGAGAGAGAGAGAGAGAGAGAGTCTTACTAGAACTGTGGGTTCGAGTCCCGCACCAGACGCGCTTTTCCACATCTTTTTATTTTATGAGTACTAACCTACTGTAGTCTGCACGTGAATGGCGTATGGGGGTAGGGGTTAACCCGTGGGTAAGAGAGTGCGAGTGCGATCTGAAACTAAATATACCATTTATCAGACGGACTTATTCACAGTTTGACAAAAGGACTGACTGTGTACAAAATAAAATCTTGAACAAGAGCTGTCTCCATAGGATGACATATGCCCCCGATAAAAAATAAAACGCTTTCATAGAAGTTATGAAGTTATGAGCATTTTTCGAAACCTAAACGCATTTTTCGAAACCTAAACGCGGACCCTAACTTCAAGGTCAAGGTCAAAGGGGTCTAAATGTGTGTGCGTATGGAAAGGCATTGTCCATATACACATGCATACCAAAAATGAATGTTACATCTGAAGCGACATAGAAGTTATGAGCATTTTTCGAAACCTAAACGCAAAGTGTGACGGACAGACGGACGGACGTTGTGATCACTATAAGCGCTCCTTCGGGGGCATACAAATAGATTCGGTGTAAAAAATAATATCTTTAAAAAGATATTCGATGTTAATTATTGTAGTGTTTCTTCTGCAGAATACACTATTTATCACCATTAAAGGAACTCTATTTAAGGAACAAACACCATTGAAAGTTATACTGGTTTTATTTACATCCGTACTCGTCAAGCATACAAAACAGTCTCTCTGGTGTACATGCTATAAGGTATTTCTATTAGTCGCATGTCATTGATACTTCAGTGAGTGTCTAATATATCTTAATATGATTACCTAAAGCTGTAACATTGTGTTATGTTGATTAATTATAATGTTTATGTATTTGTAAATCCCAAGAAAATAATTAGAGAATGGTAGGTCTATTTTGTTTACCTTAACAACTTGAAGCAGGTAATATTGATTTGATTAAAATAAAATGGCCTATGTTATGTTTACCTTAACAACTTGAAGCAGGTAAAATTGATTTGATTAAAATCCAATATTTAACTACGAATAATAATGGTTTCACAGTATATCTTAAAGTATAGCACACATGTAATAGGATGTACCTCGTCACATTCCTACTTTGGCGATCAATCGATACCCGTTGAAATAGCTGGTAAAGTGTAGACAATTTATAATACCTGAAAGACTAACACTGACAACTCTGCATTGTGTACTGACAATAATGTAGTGACGTCACCATCTATGTATAGAATGATAACTCTGAAGTTATAGCTTAATAAATCGTCTGCTGACACAGAGTGATTCCTTATATAGAAATTGTCTTCCTTAAATACAACTAACATTGATATGTACCAAATGCTTCATACCAAAATAAACTTACTTGAACCAAATATATAGAATTTAAACTTGCCTGAAATAAATATATATCATAAATCCAAATAAGTACACAGAGTTTTAAAATCCGTCTGGCTTTTCCAATGTCGCTATTTATGTACACAAACGTTAATTGAGGGCACGTTGGTGAACTCGGATATATTAAATACAAAGCTATATTTGCTGAATACCCCAAGCTATTGTTGACATCCTATGCAGTTACATATATATATATATATATATATATATATATATATATATATATATATATATATATATATATATATATATATGTATATAAGCTTTCAAAAGTAATGTATTCATTTCAACTTTACAATTTGTGAGTTATTTCGACACGAAACGTTTTAAAGACGAAATACAAACTCAATAAGTATTGTCTGATATCGTGCCACAAAGCTATGACCTGTACCGTAGATATCCTAGAACAAATCTCGTACATATTTATATGTGAATACAAATCAAGTTATCTTCTTCTCCAGGACATTACCAGTTTACTTAAAATGACAGTTTTACAAGTGTGAGTTGGTTCAATAATTTCATCGAAACCGTTATTTTTTTTAAAACGTAGATATTTAGAATTACTTAACAATTATAATATAGGTTCAAAGCACAATTATTTTGGTATTTATTATGCGTTATAGGATTTTTATAAGATGTATCATTTGTGTGCTTTAAATAAAGTGAATTAAGGTAAAAGGTCCATATATTATGTAGCTACTTTTTCCATACTTAAAGTGTAAACAATACATATAGTTACATTACAGATTATGATATGTTGGTGCTAGACTGTTTAATTCCTTAGCCTTCATAACTGTATTTAGTACCGAAAAGGTTTATTCGCACACGATATATTGATAAGAAATTAAATGCATATCTTATTCCTCTAAATACTTATAAACAAGTGTACGCTTCTGAAAGTACATTTAACTGAACACACAACCTTGCATACAATATATACTTAAATTGTTAACAATACATGATTACATTACATATTATGATTTCAGTGTTAGACTGGTTAATTCCGTAACCTTCATATCTGTATTTAGTACCGAACAGGTTTATTCGAACGAGATATATTGATAAGAAATTAAATGCATATCTAATGCCTCTAAATACTTATAAACAAGTGTACGCTTCTGAAAGTACATTTAACTGAACGCGCAACGTTGTATAAATTAAAGTAAATATTAATCGTTGGGAAATTGTGTGGCAAAATTGGGTATTTCCCGAAATTTCACAGTCAATAAAAACTGCCAGCTGGAATAGTGCCAATTCTATTGTTCACGTGATGAATAGCTGCGCGCGTGTTTTTTTGTTCCTCTTCAGTCGTAAGATGATCGATATCGTTTTGTACTTCCTGATTACTACAGCCATAAAACTACATGCAGAAATTAGAAGCAAATTTAGCGAATGGTATTCTTGGAATTAGGTTCATTAAACACACACTTATTTATAATCATTTGATTTGGGTTGCGAAAGAAAAATAAACATAAATTGCAATCATCCGGTATTTCTATATATCCATGTGTTTTTTATTATGTACATGTATAAACAATCGCAATGTGTGTATGCTGAAAAAAAGCTTAAAACACACACACACAAAACAAACGCCACATGCTTTCAAATGCTATTTATTTCAATTTATAATTAAGGAAAGATAAATGCACTCTCGTAGTTTTTTATTGTGTGTTATCTTCCATAAACTGATATTTCATACTATTTCACAACATTGTGTATTCTGCTTAACACGTACCTAAGACAGACTACTCGTGGGGCTTTGTATTCACTATTTACTAAGCATGTTGTTTCCCTTTCTGAATCTAACAAGTTTTACCAAATATTGTTGATACTGTTTAAAAAAAGAATGATATGATCATGTGTAGAGGTTTGCAGATCTATTGAAAGTTGTATTTTTAAATTGAAATGAAAAATTCAGTGTATGTGTGAAGGATGCTGTGTTCTACTTGCGGTATGCATATGTGCATTACGTAACTCCTTTACTCAATGTATTAGTTCGCGGTGAATACATGTGATGCAAGCTATGTTCGTATGTTGGATCATTGTATGTATTTATTAAAGATATTTTACCGGCGATTATAGAACACCTAAACTTCTCCTGCAATTGCATATGTATTACATTTTTATTCGATTTAATAGCTTTCAAATTCTTTAAGGAATCCAAGTGTAACAGGAATTAAATGTCCGTTTTTAGTTTCTAATGAATTGTGTGGCAATCATTTCTGACTCACATCTGTCGTTCAAACAATCGACAATCGAAGACTCGTGATGTCCGATTCCTACTGTCCCTGTTATTTATTGGTTAGCGGAATTGTGTAACAAGAGACAATTATGAATGCCATTATCTTCCTCATGAAACCAATTGAGGAAGACATGAAAAAATCTGAACATTTATTATAAACGTGTGAAGTATATAATGGGTGTTTATGACTAACTATACTTGTTCCAACAATTAACACTCAAATCATGTCAATCGGTCCGTGAGTTGCTGCACGATCCATTTTCTGCCTTTTATTTTGTCTTGACGTCTGTGCTTCGATTGTTTTCATTTGAAATTATTTTCCAGTCTTAACCACACTTCTAAAATATAAAAAATGAAACGCTCTGAAATCGCTTACCATTATGATTGTTTAAGGTTATAGTAAGACACTATTTCAGCGTGTTAGTTCTTTGTATATACAACATTTCAATCGTTGATGAGTTATTTTCTTTTACTTTGTTACCTTCGATGCAAGGCGTTACATGCATATTTTCATTATTGTCTGATGAATATCAATAGTTTAATAATTTATATAGCTCAACACCTTTAACTCTTTAATAATAACACGTTTTTGAAAATTAATTTGCGTCACAGCAGGTCTTCTTTTGTCTTTTATTCCTGTTTCACCTGTTAGTGCAATTTATACATACTTTTATTGTGTATACATACTTGAAATGTATTTTTAATTTTGTAACTGTAATACGTTTTCTTTTGTAACTTTCATAATTGTATTCCCGTAACAACATTACACGCAACTGATATATCCTTAAAGTGTTTACCTGATAACCTATGTAGAACAATTATATGTATAAACTTCTAATTATGTGTATAGTCTTTAAGCCTTTCTTAAATCTGTATAATAAAGGGTGAGAGATCTCTTTATTCAATAACCCAAATGATGTGTAATAATTAACATTAATTTTGTTAAAAAGATAACTTTGCTTATACTTAATATGCACTTGTAAGCAGTCTTGAAATATAATATGTTGGACAAATGTATTGAATTGAATAAAGACTAATCTTTGTAACCGTGATTACCACGATACTCGCAACTATGACGTACAATGCTTATTTGTGTTGTACTATCCACACCCCGGAAACCCGATATGCTGTGAGAAGTTGGATGTGCTAGGAGAAGTTGCCGATAGATTTCGACGAATTTCGGTAAGGTAAGTAAATCCAGTTCTATATTTGTTTAAAGGCATGTTTAAATTAAACTATCTTTTGGTGTATGCAAAGGAGGTATTACCATGTATGTTAGAATAATTCTGATTATTAATATTCAGGATTTATTGAAAAATGGCTATTTAGAGTCGACGAGGCAGGGATTTGTCCCATATTTAGCACTTTATTTACAAATTTCTTAACAATTATGCCAGTGAAAAAGTTTTTGCACCGAAAATTATATTAACCTATGTCCCAGAGTAACATATCCGCCAGGGTTTCTTAAAAAAAATTCGTATTGGTTGAACAAATACGACTTTACATTCAACATGTTGATGAAAAAATGATATGACGTGGATTGGGTTTTGAAAATAAATGTTTACATTTTGCAAGCTTCCTGAAAAGTCCCAAAAAGTGCCTGTCAACCGGATAGGCTGATGGAAAAGTTAGTCTGTCCGGACAAAAATTCACCTGACCGAACAGCGTGAGATAATAACTGAAGACTTACGTAAAGTTTAACTCATATCTATTGCAATGTGCAGCCTGTTAATAAGTAATTTGCCTTCTTGGCTGTTACGGCGTGGCTGTGTGGGATTGATTCCTCATGGTCAGATATCGCTGACATCCTAAAATTGCAACATCCGACTACGAATGGATTAGTAGACATTCACCGTATTGGATCGTTTCGACATACGTCACAAAACATCTTGTCTTGTGACTCGTCATAATGCAACCAACTTCTGTCAGATTTCCACTTACTTTGAAAAGTTCTTTTACCCGTTTTGCTTCATGTTCTTTCGAATTTCTTTCCCTCATCGCTAAGCTTTTTTTTCTGGCTGGTCAAGCGCAATTGAAGAACGTTAGCAACAACATTTTTTTAATGTGCAGTTTTTTGTTACAACCTTTGTTATTGGATAGATGGTAGTATGTCGGACCAATGATATTGACGTAATCGAAAAAACAACAAAGGGAGAGCACTGTTAAGAACTAGTGACGCGTTAGTGTTCTCTATGACAAAAAGGCTCGAAATTCACGAAAATAGTGATTATAATGGGGTGTTTTGTTCTATTGGCAAGTATAAGACTTTTCGGTATTTAGTCATATTATTTTTGGCCTGTCACAAGGACCAGCGATATCATTGTGTACACACCGGTCTTACTGACCTGTGTACTAACGCGAAAGGAATTGTGGGTAGCACTTCTTTTACGAGTGAAAAGTGAAAGCGAAAGAAGTCAAGTAATCGTGCTTCTGATAAGCGCTATCAGTCTTAAAAGAGATTCAAAATCACATTTAAACATAATTTAATAAAGTTTCTATAAACAACATTCCGTTTTAAACACACAATAAAGAAGGATTTTTCTTTAATCATTAACATTTTCATTCCTACGCAGAACTACTTTGGCGGAAGCATAATTCCCCAAACCAGGGGAATGTGATGCGTCTTAGCCTAGAGGTGACAATATCGTAGTGACGTCACCATCTATGTATAGAATGCCTGCGATATAAGAAACTTTGTTGGACCGTAAAGAATTTTGCCGGACAAGACCGGGGGTCCGGCCTTTTCAGGAAGCCTGATTTTGCATATATCGTAACCAAAAAGAACGAAAAAAAACAAACATTCACACGCGTGCATTGTCGGAGATGTTTGCAAAGCTGTCAACTTGAAGTCATGTATAATAGATTCAAATTTAGTTCACATTTATGAAAGTCTACCCATAATTGAAACTATAGGCAGAAAATATTATTATAAATGTTTAGATTGCCTACCGGACGTATATTTTTACCTGTATGAATCAATTGCTTTACATTTACAATTATTTTCAAACAATAAAAAAAGATACAAATAAGCTGGGAATCAACCTAGCTTCAGAACGGATATAATTATAAAACCTCAAAGTTCAATGAAAATGATCTACAATGCATCAGAGTAGGCATAAATCAGCTGTAATAGTGAGCTTTTATTTTTATAAATGAACTGCACTCATGTCATATCTCGACATCTTTGTACATCACCATGTCATATCAGTTTTCATCAACATGTTGAATGTAAAGTCGAATTTTTCCACCAATACGATTTTTTTTTTAAGAAACCCTGGCAGATATGTTACTCGGGAACATTGGTTAATATAATTGCAAAAACTTTTTCACTGGCATACCTTAAAACAAATTTGTAAATCAAGTGCTAAATATTGGACAAATCCCTTCATTGTCGACTTTAAATAGCCATATTTCAATAAATCCCGAATATTAATAACCAGGATTTTTCTAACATACATGGTAATACCTCCTTTGCATACACCAAAATATATTTTAATTCAAAAATGCCTTTAAATAAAATATAGAACTGAATTTACTTACCCTACCGAAATTTATCGAAATCTATCGGTAACTTCTCCTAGCACATCCAACTTCTCACAGCATATCGGGTTTCCGGGGGTGATCCATGGTGTATAGGACACCACATGGCCCTCAAATGACCATGTCCAAACTTTGAATCGTTCCCGTCACGTACAGGAGTGCAACTACAGCTTTCTGAGTGCTCGACCATGCGATCAGCCATTAGATTGAATTGTTATGGTTTGGAAAGTTCATATACCCGTATCAAGCAGTGATTGAAGTTGAACACAGTGTTTCTTTCACACGATATTGTGTGAAATAGTATAGGGAAAAGAAGCAACGAAAACACACATATTATTAAAAAATTGACTTTGGATATGAAGTTTTGACATATGTTTAAAATAACTTTGTGGTTTATTTCATCGATGTATAAGTTATTTAACAAATACCTTTGTATTACGCGTGCCTTAAATTTAAATATAGCTATAATTGGTTTATGTCGGTAACCATTTTCACTGGCGCACTGTCTTATGTATAATGTATAGAGGATATTTGTTGATTTCGGTATGTGATCAACTTCTATTTCACGAGTTGTAATAAAAAAAATCGCCATTGTCTTTTCCATAACCACGAATGCAATAAATAATTGATAAATCAGCGAAAGCAAGACACTTTAAATTTATTTTTTAGAACAAAGATGCAAAAAAGATTAAGTGTTTGTGTACTGTGACGTCATCAAAATTGGCACTTAAACGTCATAAATATATTAAATTTTGTAGTCATAATATGTGCGTTTTTGTATTGTTATTATAGGTATATTGATGTTTCATGTATTTATTAGAAACACACGACTGTAAAAATATTTCACACGCATGTTCGTTTGTAAGGAAAGGTAAATTAAAATGCTAGACCAATACAAGTATCGGAAAAAGAGAGGTTTCTTACATTTTCACAGATTTTTACTGCATTGAAAAAAATCTTATATGATTCACTGATGTCGAATGTCACCAAAAAATTAAGTAATGCAATATAAACGATACCCCTTCTATGTTTGGCCATATAGAACGCAAGCAGTGTTAAGACGTACACACTTGACATATCTCTGAGCTATTGGACCGGTGTATATGTATGTATTGAAACTGATCATATTTATGATGTACGTATTTTATATTAAACAAAGACGAATGTTCGTATAATTTTGTCACCAAGCAATGCTCGGAGATGTGTAGGTACAGTTTGTGCTTCTCCATGTCATTAGGAATACTATATGCGTTTTTTTGTGAAATTAGTATACTTATTAATGATCCATATATTATGATTAGTAGTACTACTTATTATAATTTAAATTTATAATTAAATAATATCCGAATTAAAACAATTTATTCATATCTTAGACATATCTAGAATGCATTATTAAGCGAACTTAAATGTCTATATGAAGACTTGCTGCTGTTTTGCCATAAACATCAAAGATGCCCTTTTTTATAAGAGAAAATAATGATATTTGATATTTTATAAATTGTGTCTTAGTAATATTTAATGCTACACGTCTCTAATCATTGAACGTTTCTAGACTATTTTATAATTATTTTTAAAACTAAAACAAGTAAAATACGAAGAAACAATAATTATGGAAAGAGTGACATGTTGGCAGAATGTCCATTTTGTTCAATTGAACGAATGATTAAGTGCGCTAACTTTCGTTAAGTTGCTGCTTATAACAGCGATTTGAGTGTTTTGAAAACGTTTTTAATAATTTTTGCTGAATTTTCACATGTTAATGAACGTGATTTGCACGTTTGAATTTGTGTCATATCAGGGAATAATCTAAATTTGGAGTATTTTGGGATTAACTTTTTTTATCGGAAACACGACGCGCGAACAAAAACATGCTCGTGACGTCACGAACATCACTCGCCGCTATCTTGTTTTAAAGAACAAATAAACCCAGTTATGCGTTAATTCAATAAACGAATATAAAATACGTGAGTTAAATAAAATATTACATATCTTGCTTATAACAATATAGTTACAACAATATACACTTCCATTTTCTATTCTTTCATCCTTTTATCGGAATTTATTTTTAACCACACTGTTTTTTGATGACATTTGTATCGAATGTTAACCATTCTGATCCAAAACACGATTTACGAAATCGTTATACCCTATCGGAGCGAGTTATTTTATTAACAAACATGTTTTAAGACAAATAACATGTAGTTGATATTTATTTTTAAAATCGTGAAATTAAATAAAAAAAACAAGTGCTTGATACTTCTTTTATGACAACTCCATTTCATCAATGAAATCTGTGATTGTTTCGATAAGAGGGTTATTGAAATGAACAATTTAACAATGGTCTAATTTATGACCATTTGCTTGAGCCATGATACATATAGAAACACTATTGTAAATCATTGACTCGTATTTAGATGTGTCATTAAACTGTAATTGTTTTTTTCCTTAGTTATGATTAACGTACTAACATGCATATACGGGATTTTAATACGCGCAAAATGAAGCTTATTGACAAAACATTTGAAACTTTATAATATAAAACATATGATGAAGTTCGTATAATATCATTCCTTATGTTGTTTCGATTTCGGCATCTGGTTAGCCTTTCGTTTTATAATTTGTAAAGCAAAATACACATGACCTTTCTCTAACTGACTAACCATTTTAAGGATCATTCGATATTGAGCTTATTGTTATGTTGTTGCAAGTATGTCCTGCATTTTTAATGGCATAATGCATTTCCATATCAAAATACATGTAGAAATATCGGATGAAAACGAGTATTTCCAGTTATGATAGTTCTAGAATTTCCGTATTCTTATATTTACCAAACCTTTCTAACAAACACATACTTTTTAGCTCAACTGAGCACAATGTTAAGTTCGTCGTCAGTCGTCCGTTGTGCGGCGTCAACATTTGCATTATAAACACTCTAGAGGCTTCATGTATTGTCCAATCTTCATGCAATTTGGTCAGAAGATTGGTCTCAGTAATATTTTGGATTAATTCGAAAATGGTTACGTTTGCTGGAAAAACCTAGCTGCCAAGGGGCGGGGCATTTTTCCTTATATGGCTAAATATGACTATAGTAAAATCTGTTAACACTCTAGAGGCCACATTTATTGTCCGATCTTCATGAAACTTGGTCAGAAGATTCATCTCAATAATTTCTTGGACGAGCTCAAAAATGATGCCGGTTGGTTGAAAAACATGGCCGCCTGGGGGCGGGGCATTTTTCCTTATATGGCTATACATGGCTTAAGTCAAACCTTGTTAACACCCTAGAGGCCACATTTATTGTCCAATCTTCACGAAATTTGGCCAGAAGATTTGTCTCAATGATATCTTAGATGAGTTTGAAAATGGTTACGTTTGCTGGAAAAAACATGGATGCAATGGAGGGGGGCATTTTTTTCTTATATGGCTATATATGGCTATTGTGAAATCTTGTTACACTCTAGAGGCCACATTTATTGTCCGATCTTCATGAAACTTGGTGAGAAGATTCATTCTTATAATATCTTGGAAAAGTTAAAAAATGATGCCGGTTGGATAAAATATATGGCCGCCTGGTGCGGGGCATTTTTCCTTATATGGCGTTATTAAAACATTGTTAACACTCTAGAGGCCACATTTATTTTCCGATATTCATGAAACTTGGTCAGAAGATTTGTCCCAATGATATCTTGGATGAGTTCGAAAATGGTTTTGGTTGCTTAAAAACATGGCCACTAAGGGGCTGGGCATTTTTCCTAATATGGCTTTACATTGCATTAGTAAAACCTTATTAACACTCTAGAGGCCACATTTATTGGCCGATCATCATGAAACTTTGTCACAAGATTTGTACCAATGATATCTTGGATGCGTTTGAAAATGGTTCCGGTTGGTGGAAAAACATGGCCGCCAAGGGCGCGTGGCATTTTTCCTTATATAGCTATAGTAAAACCTTGTTAACACCCTAGAAGCCATATTTATTGTCCAATCATCATGAAACTTTGTAAGACGATTTGTCACAATGGTATCTTGGATAAGTTCGAAATGGTTCCAGTTGCTTGAAAAACATTTTCACCAGAGGGCGGGCATTTTTCCTTATATGGCTTCATGAATCTTTATGAAACTTGGCCAGAATATTTGTTTCAATGATATCTTGGATGTGTATGAAAATTGTTCTGGTCTGTTAAAAAACATGGCTGTCAGAGTGTTCATCAGTCATGAAAGTTGGTAAGAACATTTTGTTCTAATGACATCTTGTGCTGCACAGAACAGGTATGTTCCTCTGAATCTCAGGTGAGCGACTTTGGGCATTTCAGGCCCTCTTGTTTATTTCATATGCAAAAGGATCTGCCTTCTGAAGAAACGACGTCGGGCATGTTTGGAGTAAACCTTTCTAAAAAAAGTAATGATGTTATTTTGCATAGTACATGCATAATAGAAAAGAAGCATAGCCAAATGACCCTGTATAAATTCAATTATAAAATCGTCGCGCAGTATACAATGCGGTTCAAATTATTCAATGGTATTTATGCAAGGTAGTTATTTGCTGTGGTACGGTTTTATGAATCAAAGTTTTCTTAGCCGAAAGGTGTAGAAATATATATGAAATATGGACAGGTAAACAAACACTCCATCATACAAATAATTTAATTCTTCGAAGCGCGCGTTTAGTCTCATTCCTAATCAAGTTCACTACATAACTACTCTTAACTGGCATTATCATTTTTGGACACGCGTATTTTGTACATCTATAAAAATTTTACATAAACAATTATATTACGATTTCCATAGCACATAATACAATTATCAAGTAAAATTGTTTGGTTTAAAGAAAGCCGATAGATACCATAGCCGTTAGATACGAAAGCCGATAGATATAAGACAAAGTGCAATACATGTACATGTGATCTGTTTTATTTTATAAAACAATAGTTATTTACAAAACCTTCAAAACATTATGTAAACTTTATATAACATGATATCAATAAAACTTCACAAATCCTTTCCATTAATCCATGAACATATTTATAACTATATACATATCCATGTTGACATGTAAACCGGTCATTTTAAGTTCCCCTTAAAGTGTTCAAATCCTATAACTTAGTAGCCTCGGAAGTTTGTGGTGTCCCTATCAGCTTACGCTACTACCCTGAATACAAAAATAAACGCTGCTGTAAATCAAAATTCACTCATAAAAACCGTTTAGAAATGGGCTGATGAATAGAATAATGAATAGTGAGAATAGTTAATTTGAAAAAATGTACTTGAACTTGTTTGTGTTTGAAAAACATAAATATATGAAAAGAAAACCATTGTAATAACTGAGTCTCTTCATACCATTGTCATCATGTTTCTTTGTGTTGGTTGACCAAGCTGTATAAACAGTCTTCATAGTGCTCCTCTCGCCTTATAGTACATAGCCAAAGTGGAGGAAACACAGTAAAAGTTTAAATAAGAACAATGCACCACACAACATAAAGAATGTCAAGAAGAACATGCATAATAGGATATCAGTTTTGTTTTTGTGTACGTTATGCAAATCCACATACTTTTTTTAAAGCAAAAAAAAAAATACAACACGATAAAATCAGCTATCAGCAACGCATACAATCACCAAGTCAAGCACTATAGAATTAAATGCATGTACTTAATGTCAGGGTACAATAAGACGTCATTTTGTGTTTTGAAATGTATTGAGGCACGCCACGGGAGAAAATGCAACTTTCAGCGAAAGGGAAACCGCTTATTATTTTCTTGAAACAGGGTCATAAAATAAACATTAAGTTTGTTTATGTCAGTGTAATATCATTTGTTATTTCACTCGTGATCATAGAAAAATAATATTTTCACTCGGTGCTGCGCCACTCGTGAAAATATTTTCTACGATTACTCGTAAAATAACAAACGATCTCACCCTGACACGAACAAATATCCTCTATATACTGATTCTTATTGTTATAATAGTTACTTTCACAATCGCAGAGTATAGCGCATCGAGAGCTGGTTGTGCGGGCTGATCATCACACCTTCCAGAATCAGCGTTCCTTTTGTAACGCAATAAGGATAAGCGAAGTCACTGGCGCAAGGCGTCGCAAAAACTATTCATAAAGAATTGGGGTCTAACTGAACAAAATTAATGCAAAAACCCCAGTTTCCTTAAAATATGTGATATATTTTCTAAAGATGTTACTTTCCTTCGGGGTATTTCAATCTCAGTGTTTCAAATCAGAACATTTAAAATCAGCTGAATGAAATACCAACCCATGAACTCAATCACTATCAATTACCAAAGCACATGATAAACAACTGCACATCTTTACCAACCAGAAGTGCTTCAACTATACCGACACAATACACGCAATTGCCGTCAGTTTCATGTATAGATGTTTTTTTTAAAAATACCGAATCAAACTATGGTAGAAAGTGTTGTCTCATTTATAATGTCGAGTTATAAATGTACACTTCATTTGCTGTAAATAAATGATCTTGTGACGATGTCAAACGTTTCTCTCCTGGCGATGTCGTGGAGGTACACATACTATTAGATTTAGCCACAATTGCTAAATCATGTATATGTGACACTTATTCAAAGACTTGGATTCACCGTGGCATACGTTGTGTTTCATGTTTAAAGGGCATGTTTGTAATATGACTGAGGGTCAGAACAAAAAGTGTTTAAAAGACATACATTTTATAAAATAGCACACATGGTTATATCAATCAGCAACCACTCTCAGGTACTGTGATTCATCCGCATGTCGCGAACGATCTAATCCTTCGTATTGTCTTGTTCCGGCACTGTAAACAAAACCAACAAAGAACCACTGAATTCTTTCGAACGTATTGTGTTTGTATGCACTGTGCGACTGTGCAATAGCATTAATAATCATTTTAAGTGGATTAAAATAGCATATGTGCATGGTTATGTGTACCTAAATGCTAAGTGTTCAAATAATTTATACGAATGGTCATGTACTGAAGCTACGTTGTTCTATGTTAAACATGTGTATCATATATTTAACTAGTGTACACAGCAAATTGACACATTATCCAAACGGGAAAATATAAGACATAATATATTGTTGCATGTATGGAATACGTATTAAAGTATAGTAATTATTGGTCGAAATATCTTCCAATCGAACGCAGACGGTCGTTGTATCTTTGCTTTACTACATAATAAGTTTTTGAAAGAATTTCATGAAAACCGCTTAAGAACGAATTCATCCTTAAATACTTACTTGAACGAAGGCTGTGAAGCATTTCTGGTACTGTCTATAAAACAAATACACGAACGTAAGAGTTGCATAGATTGTGAGTGACGTGTCAAATGCAAGTACGTAAGTGTTTCTAAATACGAATGCTCGGCTGTTAAGTGCTCTCATTTTCTTACCGTCTAGGTCTGCCCTATCGGATTCAATCATCAGTGGGTCAATCTCATGATAAATCACACTCTGATCAATAACAGGTATTGGTGCCGCAGTTGCTGATGTTGTCAAAAGGTCAGTCATTGGTAAAACGACGTTTTCTGTAAGTATACGTTCAATATAGTTCATGTATACTGTTGCAAATACGGTAAAAAATACAATTGTAACACAACGTGTGGAGTGTCAAAATACTAAAATACATCAAAAATAATTTAGCTTTGTGAGTATGTGGAAATATACATTTATTGTAAATACATTAGAAAATGTCAGTTTAACGAAAGTGAATGCTCTCTACCTGTTAACTTCATTCGTTTATAAATTCGGTACACGCATGCAACGGCCACAATTATCACAATAAGAACCAACGCGCCTGCTGCAGCTAATACGATGTAGTTAAGCTGGATGATTGTTGTAGCATCTTGAGGCAGATCTGAAAGACGACAATACTACATGACTGTTTTACTATGTATACTTTTAGGCATTAATGGTTAAAAATATATTTATTATAAAATGATCGCGTTCATGTGCGCGTTGATTCTAAACGTTACGCTACGTTCTTATTGAATTTTATATCAACGTGTAATAAAATACAGGGCTTATGAAGCTGCAAACACTTGACCAGAGGACACATTCTTGTTTATATACACTGGTCTTTTATTTAAGACCAGCGACCAATGACCTGACCAGTACATCACAGGAAAAAACCCAACATACATTGAGATATCATACATAAAAAAGATGAAAATTTGGGTCACATAAAAAAAATTCAATTATGTTTTATACTCTAACTCTCAATTAATCATTAATGTATGTAAGAAAAGTAAATTGGTATTAACGAAATGTCTGACCTTGATGAAAATATGTTTCTTTATGACAGCTGATGTGAATCGTCTCACTGCCTACACCGAATGCATTAGCGGCTATGCATGTATAGTTTCCACAATCATCGGATCCTTTCAGTGTCATTGTATGTGTTAGCAGTGAATATCCTCGGCCGTACTCCACAGCGTCATGTACTAGTGTCATTTCAGGAGGTGGATTACCATTACCCTGGCACTTAAACGTTACTTGACGAGGATCATTGGACGATATGTTTGTCTTGATGTTGAACCCTTCCACACGGAATTCCTTTATAGATGCTTCGTCTGAAAATCAACGCATTGTAAAAGACGCATGATGAATTGAGAACAGACTAACCATTTTGCTTTTAAACAAAATCATAAACACGCGTTAAAATTAATGCATTCTGACTCATTCCTCAACTACTTGTAATGCTCACTCACAAAGAATCTCCAGCTTGAAACGACCAGTGTTATTTCCAACAAAACTTTCTGCTCCTGTGTTTACCCTGTTGACAGCGTCACAAAGCAACACCACATCCGGATAAAGTGTCGTAGTATATGATCGACACTTTGAAGCCTCATTAATCCTTCTTACGATTTTTATTATCGGGTTGCCTTTGGACATTGTGCATGATGGATTCCTTGAAAGAATGGACTCGCTTGCAGAACATAGTGCTGGTGGATCTGAAAACGGATCGAAATGCTTTGATTAAGAAAATAATCTGATATTTTGTTAAACAATACACATCCGTGCTTTGTAAAATGTTTAAATATAGTTTTTACGACATGTTTAATTCACGCTTTATAGACAGATATTTAATGTATTAACGTATCAATGTACATAGTATGTTGATGTTCCATTGCGGTTGTCTCTCCTCGTCAAATTTGCATACAGCAATAGAGCCATTGTCTTCCCTTTGCATCGATTTAATCAGGACACTTATATTTTGTTTGTTAAACACTTCCGTTGGAAATAAAATGCCTGCATCTAAAGTGTGAGTGCTATCTACAACCCATCTTACAGGATACATGGAAACATTTGTTGAGACAGCTGAACAATCTAATTCCGATGTTTTCCTCGAGTTGCTATTTTCGTCTGAAACGTAGGCAACATGTATGTAACTATATTAGTTTGCATTTTAAGTAACAAGGAAAATGATCTCTATCATCAAATCAAAAGTGGGCTATAAGATCCGTATCAAAGTGATTCCTAAATATGATACACATGAACATAATGGATTAAATTGGTTGATTAATAGCATACTTATTATTTTGATGTTGTAGCCAAAATAAAGTTGTTAAGCTTATCAATTAAAATATGGGAAGTTAAGAAACACAAGTCATTTATTATGCCAAAACAATCATGATTGCATGGTCTATGTGCGTTTCCAACTAGTAGAATGTGAAAATTATGCTAAAAAGCTTCATACCAAATGCATTTTAATAACATTTCTCGAAGATAATAAAAATACATTGTTTTACAATATATATATATATATATATATATATATATATATATATATATATATATATATATATATATATATATATATATATATATATATATATATATATATATATATATATATATATATATACATATTTACGTGTAAGCAAACATACCATTAGTGCACACATTTATCGGATTACTCTGCTTTAAAACTTCGTCGTGAATTGCACCACACTTCCATGTGTAGCAATATTTTGGGTTCGTATGCATAGGTAAAGTGCAAGTAAACACTGATTCCGCATAGCAATAACATTCGATGGTTGTTTTAAATAGTTTTATTTTGCACTTATTTAACTTGTTCAAAATTTCAGCAGCAGTTTTGTCATTTTCGAGAAACGAGATTGAACCCATTCCAAAGCCGGACACATTACAAAACAAAACATATTTCCCGTGTTCTTCTTCGACCCTTAACGATGGCGTAAGAGCTACAACAGACAAGCATATATGCACAACTATCAACATTCATAGCAGATCTCTTAGTACGTGAGTATCTTTATATATGCTATACTTACAAACTAAATATCCAACGTTAATTATAACAATCAACAAGCTTATACACGCCATGTCCATGATAAAAAGGAAGACCGCCGCAAAATAAAATGTTAATTGTTGAAACTCGAAGACGGAACTAAATATTGATATTCTGCTCAAAACAATTTAAACGATGTTACTTTGAATAAGTATGAACAATAATGCTCTGTTTGATGACCACTTATCTGATTCTTTCATAAATAAATAAATAAATAAATAAATAAATAAATAAATATATATATATATATATATATATATATATATATATATATATATATATATATATATATATATATATATATATATATATATATATATATATACTCATACTGGGTTAACTATAGGGTCTGTGATATATTTCCGGAGTGTTGGGTACTTCCCTTTCCCATGCTAGTATCCAACTGAAAAATAGCGTGTTTTATGCGAATTACCTTCAACAACCTATATATAACTCGAAACTTAATATATCTAGTTATTTCTGCAGACAAATAACATATACATTTTTTTACTTTAAACCTCGTATCTGGGTCCCCATGACCCAATTATTTTTTTATATATGTATACTCTGTGATACTTGATACCGACATACCGGGTCCCTGAGATAGTGTCACTTGAAATACGAAACATTGTTTGCTAAAAAATGAGTTGGCCTTGAGCATAGTTATATCTTGCGACACTCGCATTAGAATTGTGGTTAAGATCTTCTCGACCTCAAACTTTATATATTAAATCCTCACGATCAGATGTGTTTGTATTTGTGTGGCCTATGCATGAATCGCTCTGCATGGTTTCCTTGCATTATACATTTAATAACATTTTGAGTCGAATTCATTTTACAGAGGGAATGACACAATGGTGAACTAAATATGTGTTTAATGTTATTTTAATATTTTTTTGAATTTTTGCATTATTTGACTACGTATCGTGTTATTTTCTCCTGTTGCGTGATTTTGTAGTCGCCGGAACTTTTAAAAGCACAATGTCCTTGGTTAAACAATTGAGATAATGTAGGATAGAATCATCCTTGTAGAAATCATTGAATTATATAACAGTGGTGTCCGTGTGATGCAAGCAGCTATAATGAAACAGTTGTCGCTATAACAGTTTCATTGCAAAGATACGTAAAGGTAAAACAGTTGCGGATCGTTAATGGTAAATAGATATGACAACCAAAAACAAAACATTTATAGGATTATTAAATTGAAATGAAAAATAGAAGTCAAACGAATATTTAAACGTTATAACAATATGTATTTACTTATTGTGTTTAAACCTGACGTGATGTCACCCTGGCGTGACACGAGTATAAATGTTTTTTATGATAGCTTCGAAAAGGATTTCAAAGATAATGACTAAAACACGCAGCGATTCCTAGTACAAGAAGAGTACCGCTATTAAGACCACATTGAACACTGTAAATTGCAATTTTTCAAGATTGCATGGTCCCAAAGTATTGAATAAAGAACAAAATACCCTGTTAATTATGAAGTCCGACATGCTATTAAGACCAAGCTGAAAGTAGCGGAACTTTACTGTAGTTTTATGTGCCTTCGTGGAAAATGATCCAGTCATCGATATTCGGTCCACTTCCTCATGTCCAACAGAAAGATATTCATTTCGTGCTTTGAACTATTCTGAAGATTTTAGTCATAGTTATGTCATAAATATCGAATAGGGACTTGTAAAACCAGTTCTTTAACTTGCATTATTGCTTCGCAAGAATGGACCTGTAAAAATGCTTTCAAATTAGTTAAAAGGAAGGTATTTTGAAAAAAAATCTGATTTTGTCTTATAAACAAAAAAAAACAACATTGAATGTGATACATAACCCATCACAGTATCCAATAACAGACGGACGAAAAGATTTGAGTATAGCCTATACCACTTGCGACTGGGTATAATACATAAGAACCTCCAATAACTAAAGGCAGTGGCTAGTCGTACAGTCCCGTACGGCTAGACAAGAGGCTAACCGTACGGCCCCGTACGGCTAGACAATAGGCTAGCCTTACGGCGCTGTACGTATTATAGCCTTTCCTATTGAGATTGTCTAGCCGTACGGCTTATAAAGTATAGAATTGTCATTTAGTGCTGTTAATCAGTAATATGCAGCAAAGACAAATAAGCGCCCGAGCCGATTGTGACGAAGATATTTCGTACATATTTTCCTAAAATAAGGCTAGTATTCCACCAATCCGCATCCGCATCCGTATCCGCGTCAGTATCCGCAAAATCGTTATACGGACGCTATATTCCATTTATCCGCAAACGGATGCGGACGAGATACGGACGGCATTTAGCACGATGAGAGTAGCTGTCATCTAAAAAATAAACTGAAAATCTATCGAATTCGTGAAAAAATACCCGGAATTATACAACCAACGCAGTTCTGCATATCGTGACTCTGATTATACTTTAAAGTTTAAATGTATGGAAAATCATAGCCAAGGCACTAAAAGAAGATGTTTCAGGTATTTACCATTTGTATCCTTTTACGGACAGAACGATGATTTGTACCTTATATCTACTTAAATTCACGTTTAGCAGCTTGTCCTTCATTATAATTATCTCAATAATTATAATTTTTAGTTTTATCCATATACAAAAATAAAGATACGTTCGACGTATGCGGATAAATGGAATATAGCGTCCGTATATTTTGCGGATACGGATACATTTACAGATAGATGGAATAGTAGCCCAAGAATGCTCACTTGAGCGTTCTATTGCGGACGCCTATTCGCGTGCGGATACGGATGAATGGAATAAGTGCAGTGCATTTCTACTTGTTTTATTTTTTGCGGATGCGGATATGCGGTTGCGGACAGATGGAATAGTAGCCTATAACTGAAGCATTCGTATTTTTAGTTAGTGTTCGTGTGGCGAATAAATGGTTGCAGGAATTTATCAAAGCGCTGACGTCACTGTAGGTGTTCGTTGTTGTATAAGTTTAGACGCAACTCAGTTTAAAAAATTATGTTATAGCTTTTTATATTGCAAGTTTTGAATGGACACAATCCATTCAAAATTATAAAGAGTGTGTCTTAAAGCACAGGTTCAGATGTTTTTTTTTTAAATCATTAATAAAAAATAAATTTTTAGCTTCGTTTTGGGAAAACAGGGCTAAATGCTTATGCATAAATTGTCATCCCAGTACAAGAGACCCTTTAAACATTATAAAATAAGACATGTCGTCCTTGTTTAGCGTGTTTGCATTGCACAAGCTTATCAGTATGCACAGGCTTATCTTATTTGACATGCATTAAGCCCTGTTTTCTCTGAAAGCAGCCAGTATGTGCAGATTTTCAATGATAAACACTAGACTGGCCAATATCGTCTTACAAGCTGTTAAACTCTATTACTCATATACACCAACTGCAGTGCACCAGTGAGTTGTGGACTATAAACAGGCAAATGTGGTGGTTATCTTTCCTAGCAGACGCTAGTAGAATGTGTAGTCTGCTGCAACGGACAGTGGTTGTCTTTCCATGTCATAGTTAAAGGGATCTTTTCACGGTTTGGTAAATTGACAAAATTGAAAATAGTTGTTTCAGATTCGCAAATTTTCGTTTTAGTTATGATATTTGTGAGGAATCAGTATTACTGAACATTAACCATGGTCTAATATAGCCATTATATGCATCTTTTCACGATTTAAAAACCTAAAAATTATAGAGCGTTGCAACGCGAAACGATTGAATAATTTGGAGAGTTCTGTTGTTATCGTTTAAATTTGTGAAACTACGAAGATTGCTTATATCAGGTATAGAATACACCTCTCATGTATGCTTGGCAGGATAGCTCATTAGGCTAAAGCGTTTTTTACTCCAGGATTCCGGGGGTCACTGGTTCGAGCCCTTGTACGGGCTACTTTTTTCCATTTTTAAATTTTATTTTTGATTTTTTTTCTGGAGCGTTAAAAATCCAATGTTTACATTCATCAATATAAAGCATCTAATGACAAACTTCAAAACATGTCAAATCTGTGAAAAGGCCCCTTTAAGGCTTCTACGCACATACCGATTTGCAAAAACATTAGCGTTAGCTGACGCTCACACTAAAAATGAACCGTTAAACTAAATTTAGATTCACATCGTACATGCACGATTTACATGCTGGCGAATTCGACTGTACATACATTTTCGATTTCAGAATTTAATATCTGGCTTATTTTGCATATATCGACACATGTTCTTCTTAACTTTTATTTAAGTTTATGTTCAAATATATGTTTAATAAGTTGTTTTTTTTTATACACATTTTATGTAAATTAATAAATATTTGAAAAAATCGTATAATCTCGCTTTAAAAATTCGTCATCTTTCACGGCTTCCTTTCATGTCATACGGTTGCTTATTTGATTCATTAATTAGTCGACGTTCCTAAGGCGTGAAAAACCTGTATTAAAGAGTTGCGGCATCGATATTTTGAAATTTAATGACGACAGCCGTCAAAGTTACGTTCTAGAAATTGACTTACACACACATAATTTAAATCGGTTTCTAATTTGATTCTTTAATAAGACGACTTTCCTATGTAAGGAGTGAAAACTGTTTTAATTAGTTGCGGCATCGATATTATGAAATTCAATGACGGCCAAGGTACTTCTCAGAAATGGAGTCACACAAATAATTTAATTGTCGTTCAGACAATGGATAAATATATGGTTTCATACAGGCAATTTATCAGTTCACTGAAAATGGTTGTCTTTAACTTAGACAATATCCATAGGAAAGGCTATACGTACAGAGCCGTACGGCAAACCTATTGTCTACCCGTACGGGGCCGTGCGGCTAGCCTCTTGTCTAGCCGTACGACTAGCCACTGTAAAATGTATAGTTATTTCATTTTCATTTTACAAATGTCTTTAAAAATATATTTAAATTTTCTCTATCATGGAAGTGTCATTTATTCATACAACACATGACAAATTATAACAACAATATATGTTAAAATTATCTGACCCTTGTCAGACGTTTTATTATGAAACTAATAAATGATATGCATGATTGTCAGATTGTGAAATGCTCAATTCAAGTATTATATAAGAGATAAATGGTGACGGACCCATGACAAACAAATAATTGGAGATAGTAGTAACAATCCATCATAAGTTGCAGTACGAACTAAATGATTATCATGAAAATAAAAACTGATTAAACAAGCAAATTCGTTGAATTGATATCCCCCGCCATTATACTTCTGGATACAAGTTATGGCTCTGGACACACAAAAAAAGCATTTTTTTCAAATACAAAGGGTCATAACTCCGCTATTAATCAAGGATGTACAATGCCATTTGGCGTGCATCATCCTCTTATCCATATATATATACTCGTACCAAGTTTCAATGAAATCTGCTAAAGCACTTCCAAGATATGGTTCCGGACACAAAAGTGCCGGACGGACAGACGGAAAGACGGACAATGCCAAATTAATATCCCTCCGCTGTTGGCGGGGGATCACAAAAATTAAGCAAAATTAATTACATACACAACAAGATGCGTTTGTGAAACCCAATGCCCCGTATATAACGTTTGACCTTGAAGGATGACCTTGACCCTTCACCACTCAAAATGTGCAGCTCCATGAGATACACATGCATGTCAAATATAAAATTGCTAGCTTCAATATTGCAGAAGTAACATAACATGAGCAATTTTGACCCATATATTTGACCTTGAAGGATGACCTTGACCTTTCACCACTCAAAATGTGCAGCTCTATGAGATACATATGCATGCCAAATATCAAGTTGCTATCTTCAATAGTGCAAACGTATTCATAAAATAAGCGATTTGGGCCACATATATTTAACCTCTGACCTTGAAGGATGACTTTGACCTTTCAACACTCAAAATTTGCAGCTCCATGAGATACACATGCATGCCAAATTTCAAGTTGCTATCTTCAATATTGCAAAAGTATTAATAAAATAAGCGATTTGGGCCACATATATTTGACCTCTGACCTTGAAGGATGACCTTGACCTTTCACCACTCAAAATGTGCAGCTCAATGAGATACACATGCTTGGCAAATATCAAGTTGCTATCTTCAATATTGCAAAAGAATTCATAAAATGAGCGATTTTGGCCACATATATTTGACCTCTGACCTTGAAGGATGACCTTGACCTTTCACCAATGATAATGTGCAGCTTCAGGAGATGCATTTGCATGCCAAATATCAAGTTGCTACTTTCAATATTGCAAAATGTTAAAGTTGGCATAAACAGACCAACCAACCAATCAACAGACCGACAGAGCAAAAACAACATGTCCCCCACTACTATAGTGGGGGACATAAAAATAGACTGATCCTACAAGCAAACCCCATATTTACACAGAACAATGTCTGAATTGACATAAATTTGGACAAAAAACATGCATTTTCCTGGATTTGAAGGACAGACCTTTTGATTGCAAACAACAGTCTTACTTACTAAGACATTTCTGAAAATTACACGTTGCCAGCAAAGTACATTTTTAAATCAGATATGCAATGTCATGTCCTTACCAAATTGTACTAGAGCTGTTTTCACTTCGAGTTTGCAAACAGCCTTAAAATATAAACTAAACACTAGAAAAGAATCTTTAACAAGGGCTGTTTGTAAAACAAGCATGCCCCCCATATGGGCTGTCCGTTGTAGTGGCAGCCATTGTGTGAATACGTTTTTTGTCACTGTGACCTTGACCTTTGACCTAGTGACCTGAAAATCAATAGGGGTCATCTGTGAGTCACGATCAATGTACCTATGAAGTGTCATGATCCTAGGCAAAAGCGTTCTTGAGTTATCATCCGAAAATCATTTTACTATTTCGGGTCACCGTGACCTTGACCTTGTGACCTCAAAATCAATAAGGGTCATCTGTGAGTCATGATCAATCTACCTGTGAAGTTTCATGATCCTAGGCATATGCGTTCTTGAGTTATCATCTGAAAACCATTTTACTATTTCGGGTCACCGTGACCTTGACCTTTGACCTAGTGACCTCAAAATCAATAGGGGTCATCTGCAAGTCATGATCAATCTAGCCATGAAGTTTCATGATCCTAGGCGTATGAATTTTTGAGTATTCATCCGGAAACCATTTTACTATTTTGGGTCACCGTGACCTTGACCTTTGACCTCAAAATCAATAGGGGTCATCTGCGAGTCATGATCAATGTACCTATGGAGTTTCATGATCCTAGGCCCAAGCGTTCTTGAGTGATCGTCTGACAACCACCTGGTAGACGGACCGACAAACTGACATACCGACAGACCGACCGACATGAGCAAAGCAATATACCCCCTCTTCTTCGAAGGGGGGCATAATGAGATAAAAGTGCACTTACAAAATCAAAGTCTTTCATTTTGAAAACCAATAGACAGAATTATAACATATAAAAAGTATACAATCTTCAGTACACTGATCAACAAATTAAAACATTTTAAATCATACAATTTGCATAAAATTCAAAGCTTGATATCTCAAAAACTTATCCACAATATTGAAAGATATTAAGAATCTTACAATCTGCATCATATTTAAAGCTCAATATCTTATAAAACTGATTGACTAAACTGCAACATTTTACAAATTATTTAATCTACAAAAAATGAAAAACTTCATATTTCAAAATTCAACCGACAGCATTGACACATATTTAGAATCATACAAAGTTAAAGCTTCAAATGTCAACTTGAAATGAGTCCAAAGTACACGGACTTTAGTGAAACACTGGTAAGGGACTAAAAAGGCAGTTAACAACAAGAGCTGTGTTCGTAAAACACAATCCCCCTTACTGCGCCGCTTTGAAGCCATATATTCGACCTATGACATTGAATTATGACCTTGACCTTTCACCACTCAAAATGTGCAGCTCCATGAGATACACATGCTTGCCAAATATGAAGTTGCTATCTTCAATATTGCAAAAGTATTCATAAAATGAGCGATTTTGGCCACATATATTTGACCTCTGACCTTGACCTTTCAGAAAATTAAAATGTGCAGCTCTATGAGATACATATGCATGCCAAATATCAAGTTGCTATCTTCAATATTGCAAAAGTTATTGCAAATGTTAAAGTTGGCGTAAACAGATCAACCAACCAACCAACAGACAGGACAAAAACAATATGTCCCCCACTACTATAGTGAGGGACATAAAATAGACTGAACCTTCAAGCAAACCCCAAATTTACATAGAACAATGTCTGAATCGCCATAAATTTGGACAAAAAACATGCATTACCCTGTATTTGAAGCACAGACCTTTTGATTGCAAACAACAGTCTTACTAAGACATTTCAGAAAATTACACGTTGCCAGCAAAGTACATTTTAAAATCAGATATGCAATGTCATGTCCTTACCAAATTGTAATAGAACTGTTTTCACTTCGAGTTTGCAAACAGCCTTAAAATATAAACTAAACACTAGAAAAGAATCTTTCAGGAGATAAAAGTGCACTTACAAAATCAAAGTCTTTCATTTTGAAAACCAATAGACAGAATTAAAACATAAAAATTATGCAATCTTCATTACACTGATCAACACCATTAAAACATTTTAAAATCATACAATTTGCATAAAACTCAAAGCTTGATATCTCAAAAACTTATCCACAATATTGAAAGATATTAAGAATCTTACAATCTGCATCATATTTAAAGCTCAATATCTTATAAAACTGATTGACGAAACTGCAACATTTTACAAATTATTTAATCTACAAAAAATGTAAAACTTCATATTTCAAAATTCAACTGACAGCATTGACACATATTTAGAATCATACAAAGTTAAAGCTTCAAATGTCAACGTGAAAAACACATCCAAGATATCATTTAAACTAATATACTGACAAAGTTTCAAGAAGATTCATAAGTCCATATAAGGAAAAATGCCCCGCCCACTGGTGGCCATGTTTTTCTTAGCAACTGGAACCAATTTCAAACTTGTCCAAATATCATTGGGACAAATCTTCTGACAAAGTGTCATGATGATCGTACAATAAATATGGCTTCTAGAGTTTTAACAGGGTTTTACTTTAGCCATATAAGGAAAAATGCCACGCCCCCTTAGTGGCCATGTTTTTCCACCAACTAGAACCATTTTTGAACTCATCCAAGATATCATTAGGACAAATCATCTGACCAAGTTTCATAATAATCGGAAAATAAATGTGGCCTACAGAGTGTTTACAATGTTTTAGTAAAGCATGATACATAACCATATTAGGAAAAATGCCCCGCCCCCTGGTGGCCATGTTTTTTAAGCAAACGAAACTATTTTTGAACTAATCCAAGATATCATTAGGACAAATCTTCTGACCAAGTTTCATGAAGATAAGAAAATAAATGTGGCCTATAGAGTGTTAACAAAGTTTTACTATAGCCATATAAGGTAAAATGCCCCACCCCCTGGCGGACATGTTTTTCAACCAACCAGCATCATTTTTTAACTTGTCTACGATATTTTTTGGGATGAATATTCTGACCAAGTTTCATGAAGATCGGAAAATAAATGTGGCCTCAAGAGTGTTAACAAGATTTTACTATAGCCATATATAGCCATATAAGGAAAAATGCCCCCGCCCTTTGGCAGCCATGTTTTTCAAGCAAACGTAACCATTTTCAGCTCGTCTAAGATATCATTGAGACCAAACTTCTGACCAAATTTCATGAAGAATGGACAATAAATGTGGCCTCTAGAGTGTTAGCAATGTTTAACTAAAGACATAAGGAAAACTCCCCCGCCCCTTGGCGGCCATGTTTTTTCACTGATCTGGACCATTTTCAAACTCGTCCAAATATAAATAAAACCAATGTTTTGACCAAGTTTCATGATGATTAGGCAAACATTTTGACTTCTAAAGTGTTCACAAGGTTTCTCTATAGCCATATAAGGAAAACTGCCCCGCCCCTGGCGGCCATGTTTTTCAACGGACCGGAACCAATTTTTAAACTAAACCAAAATATCATTTAGACAAACATTTTGACAAAGTTACATGAAGATTGGACTTCTACAGTGTTCACAAGTTTTTTTGTTGTTTTTTTGACCTAGTGACCTAATTTTTGACCCAGCATGACCAGTTTCGAACTCAGTCGAGGTATCAATGTGACAAATGTTCTGCAAAATTTCATGAAGATCAGACAATAAATGTGGCATCTAGAGTGTTCACAAGGCAAAATGTTGACGACATACAACGCACAACGGACAAAAGGCAATCACAAAAGCTCACCATGAGCATGTTGCACTCAGGTGAGCTCAAAAGTTATGGCCAATTTTAAGTTTTCAGACGGACGGACAAGAAGCAATATATTTAACATTTAACCTTGAAGGATTACCTTGACCTTCACTTTTCACCACTCAATATGTGCAGCTTCACAAGATGCACATGCATGCCAACTGGAGCTTTGTCACAGACGTGACATATACCCCCACATAACGCATTGACACAGACTATTTTGTATGCTGTCTTCACAAAACAAGATAATACAATTTATGGCGATTTTTTAAGAATCATTATGCCATTATCATTTATAGCCATTTTTACCTTTGAACTCTTGAATTGTTTCACATGACAAGCCTTCCAATGACTTTGAACAAAATTGATGTACAGAGTCATTTTAAAATCTTACAATGAATGACATATTTATGGCCCAGACAAGATAATTTATTGCCATTTTTGACCTTTGAACTAAAACTACAACTTTGAGTTTGAAGATATCGACCGTAATTCTTTCGCGCGACACACTGTCAAATGATGGTGAACAAAAGAGCCAACGATTTTAAAATCGCACAATAAACAACATAGTTATTGCCCAGACAAGCTCAATTATGGCCATTTTTTACCTTTAAACTCAAATTGTGCCCTTGTTCTTGGAAATATCGACGTAATTCTTCGCCCGACACACTGTTCAATGATGGTGAACAAATGTGCCAAATGATTTTAAAATCTCACAATAAAAAACAAAGCTATGGCCCGGACAAGCATTTGACCTTTGAACTCCCAAGTGTGACCTTGACCTTTGAGATATTGACGTAATTTCTTTTAACGCGACACACCGTTCCATGATGGTGAACAAATGTACCGAGTCATTTAAAAATGTAACGATAAATAACATAGCTATGGTCCGTACAAACTTACAGTTTAAAACATACTAAGTGACCCCATGACCTAGTTTTTGACCTGGCATGACCCATATTCAAACTTGATCTAGACATTATCTACATACAACTACTGACCAAGTTTGGTGAAGATCGGATGAAATATCGGGACCAGACCGACAAACGTGACTCCTATATAGCCCCCATTACCAATGTAATAGGGGTATAAATATCAAGTTGCTATGTTCAATATTGAAAAGTTATGGCCATATAAGTTTTCGGCCAGATGGACAGACTGACTGACTGACGGACAGTTCAACTGCTATATGCCACCCTACCAGGGGCATAAACATATCCACAGTTCAACAATTCTTTTTCATTTTTGTTTTTCCATAATAATGTTATGGACCCTTGCCCTTATCTGGGCCACTGTTCTTCCGGTAAGTATTTTTAGGGACCCCATTATTTTTGAGCCAGATGGCATTTTTTTTTCTCTTAATTCATCTCTAAAAAAGTTCATGAACATATGTTCTCTTCGCTTGGCCCACTTTCGTTTCATTCCTTTTCTTGTCCCTGTCCCTAAAACAAGAATAGATATAAAAAATAAAATAGCAATGAGTCTCATGTCAGTGTTTTTTTCAGTTTTGGGGAAAAGGGGTCGGGTCCCTGAGAGGGGGATAATTCACGTGTAAAAGGGGAAATTTCAATGCTAAGCAAGTAACATACAAAAATCAAGTTGTAACACCATAATCTCACCATACACAGAGAGAAAAACATTATTCCAACTTTTTTTTGTCATCAACATGTTATGTTTATGTTCAAAGATCAACATTTTTTTGGCTTTTCTGTGAATTATTTAAACGAGGGGTATTGATTTAAAATTGAACTACACTTCCAAGAGGGGAAATTTTCAAATATTTTTGGGAAAAAATATACACTCTAAGCAGCAACTCATTGTTCAGTGACTGTAAGCCCTTTATTTTGTTGACTTTTCTACTGAATTGATCCTTGCACACAAAGTATCAACATAAGTCAGTGTTCTGCCGTGGATGCGCCCTTGTGTTATTGTCGCAAAAAACAAATATTTGTCCCCACCCGTTTTCTGTATATGGGTCCGCGGGGGCGCACATGAATTAGAATAAAACTAATCGATTCAATTTGTAAGTCGGTAAGTAATCGAGTGAATGTGTAACCAGAACAAACTATTTCATTGGACATGACGTCATTTCGCAGCCAATGGTTAATTTATTTAATATTAACACTCTATTTCATTGGTAAGTTGAGATTATAACAACCAATCAGATATCAAGGAAATTTCCGAACCTATCAAAATGGCTTAAAGTGACAGGCCAAAGAAAACAAAATCCATTTTTTTTTTTTCCTCCGGCAAGTAAATTAGAAAATATGACAATAATATTAACAACCCAACAGAGTCTCCCAAGTCCCAACATCGTTAGCAATTTACGAAAAAAGTCTGCCCCTAAACGTACATTCCAAGAAATTGGCTTCAAAAATGTCCTTGGTCACTGTTTGACAACAACAAAATGACATGCAGATTGTGCATAAAGCAAAAAGAAAACGCCTTTTACTATCGGTATTTCTAATTATCGAACAAGTACTTTGACATGCGGAGTCCAATGACCATAAATTTTTTCAAAGTTTTGTAAATATGTTGACAACTGTTTGACAGTGTTAAAAAGTTTTTTGAAGTTCAGTTTTAAAACAATGTTACAACCTGACTGTAAGAAGTTTAAGCACGTTTAAAAGTTCAAGTTAAAGGTTATTAGTTTCCACACATTTAATTCTGCTACAAAAATATTTCTGTGTCCCCATATTTTTTCTTTTTTTGTCCCCACTTTTGTAATCCTAAAGGGTCCCCAACAGTAAAATTTCACAGCAGAACACTGCAAGTGCTTACAATGATTGAATATTGTAGAGCAAGGTTTTCCTGATTAAAAATGCACAAAACCTGAACATGTTAGGAGGTAAAATGAACTAACTGAAACTGTTTTAACACCAGTTTAAACCAATTTTTCACACATATAAGAACTGACAGTTCGCAGAACCTATCATTCTTGGAAGAACAAGTACTAACATTAACTTTCATAGCAAACTGCCTACTTTGTACTTTACAAGGACTTTTACAAGCACATTGTTGTAACCCTGTAGATCACAGAGGATGGTCGTTCTAGATGCATCACACTTGACTTGGACTACTCATTTACTTTTACTACAGTCTATGACATAAGACTCTGTCACATAATGATTAGAAAATGCAGAGAAACCCGTCTTCAAATTAGTTCATACCTTGAGGATTTGGCTGCCTCATTTCATCATGGGTCAGACTGGCTGGCCCTTCACTGGCAGCAGTTGACATGGACTCTGAAAGAACCAAAGTGAAACCTGTAGATTGCATATGATCAGCACAGTCAACACTGGCATGTTGTATCATGAGAGGCTCTGACTCCTGTACAGATTCTAGACTGTGGGTGTCTTCAACAGTTGCCTCACTGACTGTAAACATATAATGTCAACAGTGGGGTCTGTATGTCTATTATCCATTGGTGGATCTTGCTGAAATCTATAGAAAACATGCATGCCCCCCCATATGGGCTGTCCGTTGTAGTGGCAGCCATTGTGTGAATACGTTTTTTTGTCACTGTGACCTTGACCTTTGACCTAGTGACCTGATAATCAATAGGGGTCATCTGCAAGTCACCGATCAATGTACCTATGAAGTGTCATGCTCCTAGCAAAAGCGTTCTTGAGTTATCATCGGAAAATCATTTTACTATTTCGGGTCACCGTGACCTTGACCTTTTGACCTCAAAAGCAATAGGGGTCATCTGAAGTCATGATCAATGTACCTATGATGTTTTCATGATCCTAGGCCCAAGCGTTCTTGAGTAATCGTATGACAACCACCTGGTGGACAGACGGACCGATCGACATGAGCAAAGCAATATACCCCCTCTTCTTCGAAGGGTGGCATAAATATATATTGGCTTGGACAACAGAAAATTGTACTAGAATATATAGTCTACAGTTGGGTCATGTCTTTATCATCAATAGAGAGGGCCTTTATTATATGACAACAGAAATACCATGGGTCAGACTGGCTGGCTCTTCACTTGGCTCCCTCCTATCATGGGTCAGACTGGCTGGCTCTTCACTTGGCTCCCTCCTATCATGGGTCAGACTGCCTGGCTCTTCACTGTCAGCAGTTGACATGGACTCTGAAAGAACCAAAGTGAAACCTGTAGATTGCATATGATCAGCACAGTCACACTGGCATGTTGTATCATGAGAGGCTCCGACTCCTGTATAGATTCTAGACTGTGGGTGTCTTCAACAGTTGCCTCAATGCCTGTAAACATATAATGTCAACAGTGGGGTCTTGTATGTCTATTATCCATTGGTGGGTCTTGCTGAAATCTATAGAAAACATGCATGCCCCCATATGGCTGTCGTTGTAGTGGCAGCCGTTGTGTGAATACGTTTTTTGTCACTGTGACCTTGACCTTTGACCTAGTGACCTGAAAATCAATAGGGGGGTCATCTGCGAGTTACGATCGATACTTATGAAGTGTCATGATCCTAGGCAAAAGCGTTCTTGAGTTATCATCCGAAATCATTTTACTATTTCGGGTCACCGTGACCTTGACCTTTGACCTTGTGACCTCAAATCAATAGGGGTCATCTGCGAGTCATGATCAATCTACCTATGAAGTTTCATGATCCTAGGCATATGCTTTCTTGAGTTATCATCCGAAAACCATTTACTATTTCGGGTCACCGTGACCTTGACTTTGACCTAGTGACAATCAAAATCAATAGGGGTCATCTGCGAGTAATGATGATCATCTACCCATGAAGTTTATGATCCTAGCCGTATGCGTTCTTGAGTTATCATCCGGAAACCATTTTACTATTTCGGGTCACCGTGACCTTGACCTTTGACCTCAAAATCTATAGGGGTCATCTGCGAGTAATGATCATCTATACCCATGAAGTTTCATGATCCTAGGCGTATGCGTTCTTGAGTTATCATCCAGAACCATTTTACTATTTGGGTCACTGTGACCTGACCTTTGACCTAGTGACCTCAAAATCAATAGGGGTCATCTGCGAGTCATGATCAATCTACTGACAAATTGTACTAGAAATATAGTCTACAGTTGGGGTCATGTCTTTATCATCAATAGGTGGCCTTTATTCTATGATAACAGAAATACCATGGGTCAGATGGTGGATCTTCACTTGGCTTCCTCCATCAGGGGCCTCAGACTGGCTGGCCTATTCACTTGGCTCCCTCCTATCATGGGTCAGACTGCCTGGCTCTTCACTGTCAGCAGTTTGACAGGGACCTGAAAGAACCAAAGTGAAACCTTGTTGAGATTGCATTCGATCAGCACAGTTAAACACTGGCATGGTATACTGAGAGGCTCTGATCCGCTTGTATAGTTGCCTCAATGCCTGTGAAGCATATAATGTCAACAGTGGGGTC